>NC_069504.1:291567603-291867603 GCF_027579735.1 Bombina bombina
CCATTATGGAAATTTGTATTCAATTTACATTAAAAAGTCACACAAAGTCTATACAGACACAGACTCACGGATAAGTGAAAGACAAGGGAAGGAGTGAAGTCATCTGACGCGTTTCACGCCGGTTGGCGCTTTTTCAAAGATAGTTTGAGAGTAGCTCAAGGTGAATTTAAGTAGCCACAATGGAACAAAAAACACGCCCTCAAACAAACTGACGTTCATGTCAATTATGCAAATTTCCACAGCGCCAAAGACTGGTCATATGGCTCGCTAGAGATATATATGTAATATCATCTATTAGCAATTCAAAGAAAGGCACATGCCAATTGCAGCGGAAGAGTGCATAATAGAGACCCAGACTTAGAGGGAGACACACAATATAAAAGCTATAGTAAACATATCAAATTAGAGCTAAACAAAATGTTACATATTTATGGATCAGTATTATATAAAACAGATACTTAATGGAAATTTTTGATCATATATACAGCAAAAATTAACTTTAAAGTTTCAAGTACTCTCTGTTATTTCACATTTCTAATGTGTTAGTTGGACATATAGATTGTTAGAACAGATTGCTAACTTAACACACTTAGATGATCCTTTTATATTAGTTCCATTGAAATATAGCAATAGCAAACATTTAACTAAATTCTAATATTAAAAAGCAAAAACTATATAAAACAGTATAAGGTAAAAAACAAAAAAGATTTTTTTTTATTTTTTTTTTTAGCAAAAATGGCAACAGACATACATTTATTGCAAACAACTGAATAGTCAAATATTCCAGACAGCAGATTGCAATAAGGTGTACAGGAAGATAATCATTATATTGTTGTTCATATACAGTTACATTATATTTCTATACATTATGTTTCTATATATGACAAAACAAATGTTTTATATACCAACCAATGGGTACATTTCCATAAGCCAACAGAGGAATTTAGCACTTCAGGCTAACTTGCATAGTTATGTATCAAACTGCCGGCGGTCACATAGGAGCTTTAGTTATGTGACCACCGGCAGTTTGATACATAACTATATAAGTTAGCTTGAAGTGCTAAATTCCTCTGTTGGCTTATGGAAATGTACCCATTGGTTGGTATATAAAACATTTGTTTTGTCATATATAGAAACATAATGTATAGAAATATAATGTAACTGTATATGAACAACAATATAATGATTATCTTCCTGTACACCTTATTGCAATCTGCTGTCTGGAATATTTGACCATTCAGTTGCTTGCAATAAATGTATGTCTGTTGCCATTTTTGATAATTAAAAAAAAAAACGTTTTTGTTTTTTACCTTATACTATTTTATATAGTTTTTGCTTTTTAATATTAGAATTTAGTTTAATGTGTGCTATTACTATATTTCAATGGAACTAATATAAAAGGATCATCTAAGTGTGTTAAGTTAGCAATCTGTTCTAACAATCTATATGTCCAACTAACACATTAGAAATGTGAAATAACAGAGAGTACTTGAAACTTTAAAGTTAATTTTGCTGTAAATATGATCAAAAATTTCCATTAAGTATCTGTTTTATATAATACTGATCCATAAATATGTAACATTTTGTTTAGTTCTAATCTGATATGTTTACTATAGCTTTTATATTGTGTGTCTCCCTCTAAGTCTGGGTCTCTATTATGCACTCTTCCGCTGCAATTGGCTTGTGCCTTTCTTTGAATTGCTAATAGATGATATTACATATATACCTCTAGCGAGCCATATGACGAGTCTTTGGCGCTGCGGAAATTTGCATAATTGACATGAACGTCAGTTTGTTTGAGGGCGTGTTTTTTGTTCCATTGTGGCTACTTAAATTCACCTTGAGCCACTCTCAAACTATCTTTAAAAAAGCGCCAACCGGCGTGAAACGCGTCAGAAGACGTTATTCCTCCCCTTGTCTTTCACTTATCTGTGAGTCTGTGTCTGTATAGACTTCATGTGACTTTTTAATGTATATCGAATAAAAATTTCCATAATGGTTTTACTTAAGGTGCTTGTGCATAGTGTTTAACCTCAGCCTACACTGTTTGCTATAACCTTGTCCTCTATGGCCATAACTATTTATGCTTTTGGGAGTTTTTCCTTTTGACTAATGTGTTTAGAGCGGATTGCTCAGAGTGGATATCCTCACGCTGTGTATTGATCTCTGGATGCACAACCTGCTTCACGCTGTATGGACGACAGCATTCAAACTCTAAAGCTAAGTACAAGTTAACCCATACCTCACCACTAACCCATCTTTTTCTTATATATATATATATATATATATATATATACATACATACATATGTAGTTATGTATTAAAATGTGTATATTCAGTATATATTTACAGACATACAAGTATATACACATATAAACACATAAACACATATATAGACATATATAGAAGTGCAATGGAGGCGTTTGCAGTTAAATAGATGAAAACATGTTAAAGCATATATATGCAATATTCATATTTAATAAAGTGATATACAGTAAAATTTACTGTAAATATTTGACATTCCAATGTTCTGCACATAGCAGAATATGTTCTATGTATTTTTAAATACTTATTCCTATATATATATTTGTACATATATATCTATACCTTTATATAATCATGTATATTGATATATACATATATATATATATATATATATATATATATATATATATATATATATATATATATATGTTATACAACAATACCATCAGATATATGTAGAAATATGTATTTATGAATTAATAGAACATATTCTGTTATTTGAAGAGCTTAATAATGTGGAATAGTTATGTTTTCATGTAGGGTTAGAGCACTTGAATATGTGATCGAGAGTGGGGTGAACGTGGTATTCTAATTCAGCTTTTTGCACTTATCCAGTTAGCGCGAGAAAAGTTTACTTTCAACTCAACGTTAATTTGCGCTTCACTCATAATCTGGACCTAGATCTTAGAGATAGGGCTCAGTAACTCAGAAATGTAAAAATAAATCTTACTAGAATCTGTACTGTTTTCTCCACACAATCCAAAATACTTGTTTTCAAAGTGTTAAAATACCTACCCACCAAAGAATCCACATCAAAATGGGTGTTCTGGTAAAAAAAAAACATTTGTGCAAAATAAGTTCAGAATGCCCACTTCCCAAGTAGTCACAACAATTAAATTCCCCACTTCCACAGGTCTAGGAGATACAATAACAAACACCAACCAAAGTCACCTGTTGCTAGGTAGGAGAGAGAATCCATATAAAAGTGTCAGTTCCAGTCGAAAAAAATTGAGCAAAAAAACAACAACAATAAAACAGAACACCTACTTCCCTAGTAGCCAATATACAATGGTATGTAAGTAGAAAGGTTTTAAAGCTCATATATGGAAAATACACATCTTCAGAAAGCTTTTGTTAAAGGTGACATGTGTTGATGTGAATACCAGTGGGCATTCTTAACTGCATCTGGGGCCAGAGTGGCAAGTAATCTGTTTCAGGCAAGCAATATCGGGTTTGTTGTGGCTGTTTGTGCGCATCAGAAGGAGCACTCTTATTACAAGTTGAAAGTAAATGTGAACATGTGAGTACAATCACGATTTATGCTAGAATGATTAGCGCAACCTCAGAGCTCTCTGGTTAACTGTTATGCAAAACAAAAAAGTGTCACAAAAAACAAAGGAAAATACATCTGATAAAAAAAATATTGCACAAAAAAGTTATAAAGGCTAAAGATATGAGTTCTCAGGGGTTAGAAAAATGCAGACAAAGGGCTTTAACATAGAGATATATACATGTCCAAATATGTATATAGATATAGATGTATATGTGTATACATATGTATTTATATGCGTGTTTATGTCTTTACAGACATATATACACATATAAACACATACATACATATGTAAACACACACATATATATATATATATATATATATATATATGTAATTGCATTGGAGCCCTTTGCAGCTAAAGTAGCTGAAAACATAAAATCATATTTAATATATGTACTGTAAATATTTCGCATTCCAATGTTCTGCACAGCAGAATATGCTCTATGTATTTTTAAATAGACATTCATATATATATATATATATATATATATATATATATATCTGTATAATCTGTATATACTTATACATATATATGATGTGTTAGCATACTTGAGAGGATGCAATCGGATTTGCAAGGTGCGAGTAGGGTGTTACGTTTTTTCCACTTTTCGTGCTCCATTGAAGTCAATGGGAAAATACATTAATGAGGGCACAACATTCTAACCTAAGCTTTCAACTTGTTATTTGCATGCTACCCAATGCACACAAAAAGCTTACTTCTAGCGCAATTAACGAATGAGCGGGAGCAATATATAGCGCTCCACTTGCAGTCTAGCCATTAATGTCAGTAGGCGTGTCTGTAACTGGCTGGCAAAAGGGGTTAATATATTTGTGAATGTTTTCTCCTGAGGAGATTGACTAATATGTATCAAACAGAGGACATTATGCCTTTGGAAAAAAACTGTGTTTAAAACAAGAACTTTTTAAGAAGCAGCATTTAACCATTTAAGCTTGTATGTGTTGTATACAGTGAGGGTTAAGCAATAACTACAACAATAGTAAACTCTGGTGTAAAGAACCCTGAATGAACAGTTGTGTATGGTTATACACTGTTTGGAAATGGAGAAATAGAGCAAATAGAGTGTAAGGCCTCCAGTGTCATGTTATTCATCTTCATTCCATACTATTTAAAGAGGTACCTCTTGTTTCAATGCTTGTAACAGATACTATAAAACATTTTTTTGGAAAGTTTTAGATGGGAGATGTCCCACTATAAATGGGGCCCAGGGCCGGCTCAAGACATTGTGCTGCCTGGGTCCGAGAATACAATGACGCCCCCCAATAGTAACATTATTGATCAACATATCAACCTACTAGCCTGGCCAATGACCTTACTAATCCTGAATACCTGCATGCAACCAATGCTTTTGCACAATTGCAGCATAAGTGGGAAGGAAGTCAGGGGGCCAATTCAGTGTCTTTGTGCATAATAAGGTTATGCTGCTGGGAGCCTGTGAATCCCGCTGCACAGAGAGAGAAGACAGGATAGGTCTGGGTCTGACAGTGGTTAGCAGTAAATAAAGTGCTGCCCCTTATCAAGTGCTGCCTGGGTCCCTTGGACCCACTTGGTCCCATGATTGAGCCTGCCCTGATGGGGCCCATAGTAGTTAGTAGACCTGTGCACAGGTGAAAATTTGATTCGGATGAATCTTTCAGGCCAAATAATCAGAAAAATTGTTTCCGAATATTCGGCTGCCGTGCTTGAATGAAATGATTACTGCATATTCGTGGAACATTTACATTCATTTTGGTAAAAAAAATGTAAATGTTAGTTTGCTACAGGTGAAACCTGTTGCGTTGCATACTTACTTATAGCTTGCAGGAGAACCGCGGTAATCCCAAAATTTCTTCACAGAGCCCCAGCCCATGCTAATAGGAGGCTTAGTGCGCGCTAAACCTCCTATTAGTAAGACCCTGGGTCTGTGACGAAGGGTCAGGATTAGCACGGCTCTCCAGTGCTCTATAGGTAAGTGTAGTGAACTGTGGAGCCTGCTAATCCCAACCCTTTTCACAGAGAGCAGGGTAATGCTAATAAGAGATCAAGAGTGTGCTTTTTCCTATTAGCTTGGCCCGGGGCTTTGTTTAGAAGTTTCAGGATTAGCACGGCTCCCCAGTGCTCTATAGGTAAGTGTAGTGCACTGTGGAGCCCGCTAATCCAGACGCTTTTTTATAGAGTGCAGGGTAACGCTAATAGGAGGTCTAGAGTGCACTGTTTCCTATTAGTGTGTCCCGGGGCCCTGTTAAGAAGTGTCAGAATTAGAAACTTGATGGTACCTGCACACAACACATTGTCACTAAATAATAGCATTAAGGATATGATCCAGTTGCTAAAAGGAAAACACTATGGCCCACATGTATTTTAACTGGATAGGACAAGCTTCTAAACTTGAGAAGTTGTCCCAGCATACTGGCAGTGGATTCTGTTTCTCCGCTCCCTGTAGTGAGCGTGTAAAGACCAACCCATTCTTTGGAGCAACCAGTCGCATGAGAGAGTGGCCTGTGAATCACACTGAGTGAGCTGGGGCTGATTTCTCTCCGCCATCTCAGAGGTGGAGAAGAGTGTAAGAAGCAGAGTTCTGGTGATTGCTGCTTCTTACATTACTTTTACTGTTTCTTACATGGAGCCCTATGAGAAGTTTCTGGTTACTAGATTTGTTTATTATTGCAGGTTGTAAAAGATGTAAGTCTCGGTCTTGGTTTCTGGATAACAAACAAACTATATGTTTGTGTAACTCTGTTATTGTGTAAGGTTAGTTGTTCTACAAAAAATTTACTCTAAACTTTTCCATTAATTTGAAAGTGATATAAATTAGGCAACGAATGAGGAGATGGTTTTGTACAGCCTTGAGTAATAGTTTTTTTTACTGTATAATTTGGGTTCTATAAATGAGCTTTATATTAAATATCAAATGAGGAAAAGCTATTTTAATGATCCAACAAACCTTCTTGGTGATTGCAGCCATAGGTTCACAATGACGTTATTTAAGCATCAAATAGTTACCTATGAAATGTCAGACATTGCCTTTTAATATATACAACACATCTACAAAATACAATTGCAAATCTTCATAAGATAATTAATTTTCCAGTTATTCTAAAATTCTGTATCTGGAGACTTTAGCTGTGTTAAACAATTTATTCTCATAGCAATATTCTTTTAAACGATTATGACAACTTTAATTAACCTCTCTCACTTAAACGATAAATATTAACTGCAATTAAATATAGAACCTACAGCCACAAGTGAATCACTTATAATTTAGCATTCATAAATTATAAAAACAAAAAGCTAATTTTATATTAATTTTGGTGTGCTGGCAAAATTACAAAATGTGTAAATCCCCATACAATTATATAGCATGATTGAACAGTTAATATATTATAAGACTGACTTTATAACAGTATGTCTTATTTGCTCTTATGTTTTGCACAAAAATATATTTGCAATTTTATTGACATTTGTCATTTTTCCCCACATTTTTTTTATTTATTTAAAATGGCAAAATACTTAAATAACTAGTTTTAAATGCTACCCTATACCCTGCAACAGAATGTCAAACATAGCAAAATGTTTACCATATATCCATTATTACCTACTCAAAATATATATATTGTTAACTTGAACTGTTTGGCCGCCAGCGAACAGTGGGTGACATTGCACAAGGAATGCTTGTGCAATGTTAACAAGGACAGCATATATACTGTCCACTCACAGCGAAGTCTGGCGGACATAATTTGCTGCTGCAAATCATGTATACACAAACTTTCATAAATAGAGCCCATAGCGGGGGCGGAGCCTGACCGTGCAGGGAAATGGTTGCATATTAACCTGGCTCCGTTGCTAGAAAACCTGCAGGTTTATAAAATGAGCACTCATTCTATTATTTATACGGTATAAACTTGTGTGATTAATCATGAAAGTGTAAGGAACAAGTGAGGATATACTGCAGCCAAACGTCAGAAGATAACGGCTGAGGAACACAGTCTTTTTATTGTCTGAGGCCCTTCACTGTGCGCAGCACTTATACAGGTCTCGGTCAGCAGCCGCATCAACCTGTCATCCCGGTGAGCTCCGCATAGCATTACAAAGTCTCCAGAAAGAGAACACTACTTATCTCCGGCCAGCCTATATATTCTACTCGGGTGATTGCTGGTGAGTGCGAGGACTCCAGTAGACACAGGGAAGGGTAAGACCACGCGGTAGTTTAATACAGTGTACACACGCCATTTTGCAACGCCATGCGGTAGTGAGATCAACGCTTCTGAGGCACTGACCGGCACTTTGATTGCGACTTGCTACGGGGTGAGTTACTTACCAGTGTATTGTCAACTGGTCTGCTTTGACATACATTAATTATCCACCCCAGTGTACTATTATAAGAACAGCCCCAAGACACATATTGCATATTAGTTACATAGCAAGGGGAAACAGTTGTTATACACTTGTCGGCTGTACTATACTTTATTAGTGCTTAACCAAAGTGCAATTGAAGATCATCTATTATCCGGCTCATGCAGATACTGAGACCATAAGGTCTGGTTTGTTTGGCGGGTTTTTACACTGGGCCACATAACAAACACTTGGTAGGTATCCCCCCAGAACAAACCCAGAACTAACCCCTTGGAAATACAACTCCCCTATCCTTATCTGGGTACAGCCATGCCCCTAAAAAAGCCTGCTAAATCAAGTAAAATAAACAGATCTGCAACTATGACACATTATCTTAAAGTGCAGGACGCTGTCCTGGAGAACCAGACAGATAATATTGAAAAGAATACTTCTGTGCATCCTACTGACACCCAAGCCACTGTCAAGGTATTTGAAATATTATTAAATAATATATAGAAGTATATTTATCTTTATTTAATAAATCTGTAGATGTGCACATGATCTGTAGGACAAAGGATTATTTCTAAGAGATCTCCCCCACTCCAATTGCACAGGAGACATTCTTGGCTGAAAGGAGAACAAAGGATTATCTCTGGGAGATCTCACACACTCAATATGTTAAATTATGCAATTGTATAATTTAGCAAGGAACTAAAATATAACACAGTTTCAGGATACAGGCAAATATATGGATTTCCTCCAAGAGAAATGCCGATCCGTCTGAAGAAATGTGAGAGATACAAACATTCTTCAAAGAACTGATAATTAGCACAAATTTATTTGAGTGGATCATGCTGTGTGAGTACTAACCCTGGGAAATACCAGATGTGGTGATTAAGATAACACAAAGAAAACAAAGACAGATGCTGAGGTGTGACTCTGGAAGTTCACGTAAGCAGACAGCAAATAAACATTTTTTTTTCTCTCTCTGTTTAAATACATGCCCCAGAATGTATTAAATATAGAAATTTGGGAAATTGTCTAATTCTATATTATTATTACATGGGTATTTGCTAAGCTTGGGAGGTAACTGTTTTAGTCAGTCAAAAATGTGTAATAACCTCTGTTTTGTTTATATTTTTCAGACAGATAATCTCAAATCTACATAGAAATGAATGTGCATATATATGTGTGTGTGTATATATATATATATATATATATATATAAATGTTTTGAAAACATAAAAGATCTTACTTAGCCTCTGTGTTTTTAAATAAATATTTGTGGACCTGGAAAGAAATAATTAATGACACTTATTACTTTATTTCAGATGGAATGCCGGCATGAAATAAAATATCATATCATATGAATGTGCAATAAATGTTTATAACGTTTCAAATACATCTTTTAAAATATAATGCTAGATGTATTTGATGTTTCATATCAAAACGATCAGGAAATTAATCTGATGCCGCTTCACCTATAATTGATATTGGGAGAGACTGGTGCAAGAAATTATGGCAGTTATTATACATTTTAAAGAAAGATGTTTTAATATATAACACTTAGCACTACTAAGATTTTCATAAATATACTGACATAATAATTGGAGGCACCGCTGAGATATTATTAATATTCCATCATATTTGATATAATATATTTGTAAGTAAATAGAAATTATTATAAAAGAGAGAAAAAGTTTCATATTTCGATATTAATATTTTGAAGATATAATTTTTGAAGAGTTGAAATATTGATTTTCATATTTCGAGATTGATATTAATATCTTGAAATATTATTAAAGATTAATTTTGAAAAATTAATAAAAATATAAATTTTTCATATTTAAAAATTAATCAAAATTATTAATTTTTCATATTTTCAAAGTTAATCAAAAATATTAATTTTTCATATTTCGAAATATTAATTTTTCATATTTCGAAATATTAATTTTTCATATTTCAAACTTAATAATATATATTTTTTTTTTTAATATAATTTTTTTTTCTTCTCTCTTTTTATTGGCAAAAATTGTATTAGCGTTTTAGTCTAACTAAATACTAAACCAATACAATAATGTCTGTAGCCAGAAGTGACTCATTTAATTCTATACATAGCGATGAAATTGGTCCCATAACCATACCTATTACTAAAGGTCAGGTCCTTAAGAAAGATATCTTAAGTTACCTTAAAGGGAAGTTAAATATTGCTGGTGAATTAAATGATTTTGTGGATATGCTTGAAACTAGGGCTAAAAATATTACCGTTAATAATAATATGTGGAATGAAGAGAATGAATTCTTCCAGGAATTATTAATGATTAATCAATGCAAGGCTCTCAAAAAGCGAGACGAACTAATACTAAAATGCTGGCCCCTCTTACTATGCATTATTGACGAAATGTTGTTTTGTGTCACAGACAAACGATTGCAAATACAGGAGCTAGAAAATAGTATTCGTTCCTCGCGCAGACGCGAAGAGGGTTTAAAAATAGCCAAAAATAAAATGGATGAATTTGCCCAAAACCTAACCACCTTAGATAAGCATAATACAGACTTAATCGCGCAGATACAAGATTTAAATAAACAGCTTGCGCAAAGCCAGAGAGAATTAAGCGATTTAAAAAGGTCATATCGCCATAATGAAAACCCCTATATTAGCAGTGAGAATAATGCAGATAATGCTAACTCCTTTAGCGAACGCGTCAGGGACGAGGTACAAAAATATATAGAACAATATAGACAAACGACCCCTAATGGGTCAGAAGTAGATTTCCCAAATAGACAATCCCCTCAGGATGTAAATCCAGAGGATTGCTGTAGCGCAGCTGGCACGGGGGAGGGAAACTCTAACAGAGAATCCCAAAATAAATCTGATAAAGTCTATGATTCCCATAAAATAATCACCTTCGTACAACGCGCAGTACCCATATTCTCCAATAAGGGAACAACATCTGTAATTGATCATTTACAGGCTTTTGAAAATGCGTTAGCTATAATGAATGTTACAAGTGAGAAATTGAAAATTGAATTTCTGCCTTGGGTATTTGACAGTAAGCATCACAAATTCTTTGCTTCAGTAAAGGATATGAATATTCATTCCTGGAATGGGGTAAAACGACAATGCAGAAAAGAATTCGGGCAATATCATACTAAAACTGCTGCGAAAATAGCGGTATATGGTTTAAAGTGTCGTGCGAATCAGAGTCCAATCGAATTACTTTCTGTATTGAAAAATGCGTACAGTATGGCTGAAGATAATCCCAAATTTGATGGCTCAGAATTTGTAAATTTATTTTTTGAAGCACTGCCTACACCCATCAAAATCAACTTAGCTAGAGATTTTGATGAGGACTGCTCATTGAAATGGCTGATCAAAGAGAGTACGAAGTTATACTCTATTCAGCAGTCCAGTGAGCAGGGGGTTAAAAAGGAGTCAAAACCCAAAATTGTGGCAGAAACTAGGGTGTCACCTAGCCCCCTCAATTTGGAGTCTAACAAGAGGACTTATGCAGAGGTGGCCAGTCAAAACAGGCCATCTCCACAGAGGTTTAATTCTGCCCCTCCCCCTACACAGGTTGAGGCGCAGGGAGACTATAACCAAAGTGGGGGACATAATCAGGTGAATAATTACTCACAAAGAGAATACTCGCCAAATAATTGGTATCCGCGCAAGGGTAGATACAATAGGCGGCGAAGATATTCTCAGGGTAACCAGACACCCCAGGTATATAATGCTCCCCAAAGTACTAATGCTGAACAAGCTGAACCCCAGGGGCAACTACGCCAGAATATAAATAACGGCCCTGATTCTGAGGGAACCCAATGGTCCAGGAATCAGTACAATGGGGCACCAGGAGATAGGCCCAGGGGTAGAGGTAACTTGTACAATCAGGTAGATATGCTGTTTACCCAGATAAATCGGTTGAGTGAACAAATCGCTAATATGAGTCAAAAATCTACGGCTCAGCAACCGAACAATACTTTTTTAGGGGTACAGCCAGTGGTCAGCAGTGGACCACAGGCACAGTCATAAATACTGCAGTATCACCTGAAGGGGAGGGGAGAGATATACAAAATGTAATAATAAATATCAATGATACTAATCATGTTATCTCCCCACAGACCGGAAACGGACGATTTAGCCGTGATGACAAGCAACCTCATCCGGGAAAAGTTAACAAATCTCTTCCCTTGCAGCTCTCTCCTAACCTTATCTCCACAGATGCAGTACAAAAGAATCCAACCGACCCTGTCATAGAGGAAACAGGTAGGTATGAAGGTTCCTCTGCATCGAATGACACGGCGAATTCAGGTAACACGTGGCGAAGCCCACAGATGTGTGAGAATGCCAATTTTATGTGTGAAATGGTAGAAACTGCAGGAAGATATTATGTATTAGTTGAGCTGCAAGATTCAGTCTCCAACCCTATCAGGGGATTAATTGACACTGGGTCACAGGCAACTATCTTATCCCACAGGTACTACACACAGCTAAATGAGCTAACACCCCACAAACCTAAAATAAGAGTATTTGACGGTTCTCTAATAGGTGTTGGGGGTGACTCCCTAAAATTTTACGGTACTGCATGGTTAAAATTTAAATTGGGGAACAGGGTCATAAGACACCCTGTCATTATAGTGGATCTGCCAACTGATCGTTTAATTATTGGTAGTGATCTCCTGAAACGATTAAGCACCATAATTGATTGCATAAATAATGTAATTTGGTCACAAGTTAAACGGCCTATCAATTATGAAAAATCTGGTATATCTCACGCCCGACATAGCTGTCACGTGGTAGAAGAGAAACCAGATGCTGTGGAGATTCATTTCAGGAATAACTCTGTACCTGAAATCACTATTCTACAAATAGATAATCAGACTCCTTTTAGTGGCTCTGATGGTAATACTTTTAAAATTTCGCCTGGAAAGATAGCGAATATTTCCCTAGATGGCGATGTATTAACCATATCACTCCACAAGGGGGATCATAAAATCCCTAAGGGGGGAGGCCACACTCAATACCTCACAGGGATTGAGAGAGTTAAAGAGGATCTATTTATCCCTATACAAGTACATGACCTTGGTAAAACCAAGTATGCTAAAATAAACTTAAAACAGGAAGCTAGCTATATAAGCGAAGGTTTATTAGCGCATATAGCTGAACCTAAAGTGATTAAATATCTTTATCCCCAAGACCACTGTGTCAACGGCCTGGATGACAGGTCTGAAAGCTATAACATCACAGCTAAGTGCTTATTATCTATCTCTATAGGTAATAAGTCAGTGAAGCACCTGTTTTTAGTTTTAAATATTCCCCATAATCAAATATACATTGGCAATGATATCTTACATAGATATGCCATACAAATAGATTTGATTAATTCTTGCCTCTGGAGCAGGTTAAAGGGGGACCCTGAAGTATTTCAGGATGAAAATGCAGCCCTGAAATCAAACCAGCAATTGCCATATGCCGTGAATATGCAGGTATCTAGCGATGTTATAATTCCTGCTGGGGCTGATAAATTTCTTTTACCCTTACAGGTAAAGAGAGGTCAGAAATTAAAAACTTCTGAAACACTGATTTGCCTCTCCCATAGAATACAAAATCTGGGTGTTACAGTAACCTACACTCCTATGGTGAATATTGGAACTATTCCAATACATATTATTGTACATAACATGACCCCACAGGATATAACCTTATCCAAGGGAACTACCATAGGATATGCACTGGAATCAAGTTATTACACTTTTGGATTCCAGAATAATTGGGCTAATACCTGAAGGATACCTAACTGAAGAACAATTAATAGAACAATCCTTTGCATCCATGCCAGAGGGTCTATTTAATATTCAGTCTATTTATCCCTTCAGCTCAGAGGAAGGCATCTGTAAAATTGAAGAAGCCTCTCTAGTGTTTGATCAACCAATCAAACAGCAAGATTACAATACCCAGAGTCATGGGAGCAATGTAAATTATAATCAAGGGGATCTCACCTCTAGGTTGGAAGAAGCCTATGAAATAGGACAGCCTGAAATCTTTCCAGGATTTCAGCAAATAGTCGAAGAGCAAATATCCTTAGCTAATGGCTGTTCCAGCGATGATGAACGCCAACAGCTGCGAGAACTCCTGATGGAGTACAAGGATATTTTCGCTAAGGATTCTTATGACTGTGGTACTACAGACTTGCACATTGCAAGAATACAAACAGATCCCGATGCACCACCTGTATTTGTCAAACAATACAGACTTCCCTTAGCCTCATATGATTCTCTTGCAGAGATCATAAGGAATTTGGAAGAAAGAGGTATTATCAGACAGGTGCACAGCTCTTATAATAATCCTATTCTAGGTGTCCTTAAGCCCAATGGACAATGGCGTTTGTGTGCCGACTTAAGACAGCTAAACAAACGAGTATACATGTCTGGCTGGCCTGTACCATACATTGACCAGTGCCTTGCACAAATGCAGGGATCCAAAATATTCACTGCCATTGATTGTGCACAGGGATACTGGACCATAAAGGTACATGAAGAGGACCAATATAAGCTAGCATTCTCCTTCCAAAAGGTCCAATATGCATTTCAAAGACTTCCTTTTGGATACATAAATTCTGGACATGAATTTGCCGTATTCATGCATAAGGCTATGCCTGATGCACTGGAAAGGGGGACCTTATCTTATGTTGATGATGTTTTAATCAAAAGCACAGACTTTGAAAAACACATTGCAGAGCTTAAACACGTCCTCAGCCAACTTAAAAGGGCAGGTGTCAAATTATCCCTGCAAAAATCTCAATGGTGCCGCACTCGTGTAAACTTCTTGGGACATGAAGTTACCTCTGAAGGATTAAATCCCCAAAAGAAAAAGGTGGAAGCTATAGTGAATTTTAAAAACCCAACTAACTTAAAGGAATTGAGATAATTCCTGGGTATGACAAATTATTCTCGCAAATTCATTGATAATTATGCGGAATTAGCTAAACCACTACTACTTCTTCTAAAGAAGGATGTGAAATGGCACTGGAGTGAGTCTCAAGATACAGCCATCAGAGAGCTGAAGAGAGAACTCACTCAAGCACCTTGCTTAGTGTACCCTGAAGGTGGTAAACCTTTCTTCTTAGAGACAGGTTACACAGATATAAGCATGAGTGCTGTTTTATACCAAAAGCATGATAATTTGAACAAAGCCATTGCTTATGCGAGCAAAAATCTATCCCCAGTAGAAATAAAATTTAGCGATTGCGAAAAAGCCCTCTTATCTACTGTATGGGCTTTACAAAATTTCCGCAGCTATATACAGGGCGAGAAAATTATTGTAGAAACGGCCCACCAGCCTTTGCTATATTTGCAAAGTGAGAGAATAAGAGATGGGAATTTGTCTAATAGCCGCATAACAGCGTGGACTCTTTCCTTGCAAGGCTGGCCATTAGAAATTCGCTACAAGCAGAATAAAAAGAATCCAGTCGCACAAGGGCTTGCTGAGCTCCACAACTGTACTGCTAGAGATCCTGGGGAAGAATTATCAGAAGATGATTTTCTGGAGGAACAATTGCTTTCCCCATATAAAATGTACAATGAGGACCATTGTCAAACATTACCTTGGGTATATGTTGATGGTTGTTCTTACCATGCCACTATTGATAATGAGCGCAGATTAGTCGCTGGCATCTATAGGTTTCAACATTGGACCAAGATCCAGTCAGGTTGCAGAACTAACTGCTGTTTTCAAAACCATTGAAATGGCTATTGAACATGGTATTCATGAATTTGTGATCATAACTGACTCAAATTATGTGCGTGACAGTTTTTTTGAATACCTGCCAACTTGGAAAAGAAATGGCATGCAGAAAAGCAATAACAAACCAGTCAAGCATGGCAAGTTGTTCTGCGAGATTGATAATCTGGTGGTATCCAACGATTTAACCATACACTGGAAAAAGACCAAGGGTCATTCCAGAGTTCTAGGTCCTGATAAGGAAGGCAATGACCTTGCAGACTCATTAGCCAAACAAGGAGCCATAACTGGAGAACTCCTTAATATTGACCATTTAATGGGTGCAATTCAGGTAGAAGCCATTACCAGAAACCAGGCAAAACAACAGAGTGAGCCTAACTTGGTACAATGGAGTCAGGATTCTCCTAGTGAGGACCTGATCACTAGTCAAAAAGAAGACCCCATTGTCTTCTATAAACACATAGAAGATCCTGAAAGCAACCCCATCTCAAAAGATGATTGTATTGGCAAAGAAGATCTGAGAATCTTAATAAAATCTAAATCACAATTCAAGTTACAGGAGGGTTTGTTAATTAGAACCTCCAAAACTGGCATCCAGCAGTGGGTAGTACCCACCAAGTTCAGAGGTCTAATGCTTCAACATGCCCATGATGCTCCCACATCTGGTCATCGTGGGGCCAAACTCACGTATGAAATATTACGTGATTACGCTTTTTGGCCACACATGTTGAAAGATGTTCAAACCTACTGTCAAGGGTGTTTAATCTGCCCACAGTTCCAACCCACTGCACCAACGCATAGAGCGCCATTGCAGAAAAGGGGGATGGTAATGCCATGGTCAGATATACAAATTGATTTTATTGGTCCAGTAACAAGATCATCAAGAGGTAACAAATACATGTTAACCGTGACTTGCCTGTTCACTAAATGGGTAGAGTGCATTAGTGCACCTAACAATAGTGCTGAAACATGTGCAGCATTGCTCATCAACCATGTATTTTCCAGATTTGGTTTGCCCCAAAGAATCGAATCAGATCGGGGGACCCACTTCACTAGCGAAGTGATGACAAAAATGTGGAAAATACTAGGGGTTAAAAGAAAGCTCCATATTGCTTATAGAGCTGCCTCAAGTGGTGGTGTAGAGCGTTACAACCAGTCCATTGTTAAAATCCTCAAAAAGTTTGTGAGTGAAACAGGTAAAGACTGGGATGTGAAACTACCTCTAGTCTTAATGGCATTAAGAGCAACTCCAAGTAGTGCTACCAAGATGTCACCTTTTGAACTGATGACTGGTAGAAGAATGGTTCTACCTCAGCATCTGCTGTACTGTACATCAGACCAAAACTTGATAAACGCTGCCAATACACATCAATATGTGGAAAACCTAAGAAAGCACCTGCAATATGCCTTTGCATTTGCTCAAAGGAATTTAGAAAGAGCCGCAACTGCCACTAAAACCTATTATGATCTCAAAACATCCAAAAAGGAATATGAAATAAATGATAAAGTTTATCTTTATAACTTTGGAAGAGATCAGGTTAGGGAGAAGAAATTTCTTCCCTCATGGAAAGGTCCTTTCGTCATTACTGACAAAATATCTCCAGTGGACTATAAAATACGGATCCCCAAACATGAAAGTTTCATAGATAAATGGGTCCATATCAATCAATTGCGAGCGTGTCATCCCAGATCCCAACTACAAGTCATAGAGGGAGAATGAAGTGTCATATCCCCAAATGAACTAAAGACATACTATAGTTTAAAGATGCCTAACTGATAAACATGAAGGTTCAAAATTGACAGACTATCTTCATAGAAGACTGTCCATGATGTGTACGGTCAACATCCTCACCAAATACCACTAACTTTGATCCAATTCAAATACATGTGTCCTACATATTTTTGAATTAGAAAGGGGGATTTATGTCAAGGTATTTGAAATATTATTAAATAATATATAGAAGTATATTTATCTTTATTTAATAAATCTGTAGATGTGCACATGATCTGTAGGACAAAGGATTATTTCTAAGAGATCTCCCCCACTCCAATTGCACAGGAGACATTCTTGGCTGAAAGGAGAACAAAGGATTATCTCTGGGAGATCTCACACACTCAATATGTTAAATTATGCAATTGTATAATTTAGCAAGGAACTAAAATATAACACAGTTTCAGGATACAGGCAAATATATGGATTTCCACCAAGAGAAATGCCGATCCGTCTGAAGAAATGTGAGAGATACAAACATTCTTCAAAGAACTGATAATTAGCACAAATTTATTTGAGTGGATCATGCTGTGTGAGTACTAACCCTGGGAAATACCAGATGTGGTGATTAAGATAACACAGAGAAAACAAAGACAGATGCTGAGGTGTGACTCTGGAAGTTCACGTAAGCAGACAGCAAATAAACATTTTTTTTTCTCTCTCTGTTTAAATACATGCCCCAGAATGTATTAAATATAGAAATTTGGTAAATTGTCTAATTCTATATTATTATTACATGGGTATTTGCTAAGCTTGGGAGGTAACTGTTTTAGTCAGTCAAAAATGTGTAATAACCTCTGTTTTGTTTATATTTTTCAGACAGATAATCTCAAATCTACATAGAAATGAATGTGCATATATATGTGTGTATATATATATATATATATATATATATATATATATATATATATATATATATATATGTTTTGAAAACATAAAAGATCTTACTTAGCCTCTGTGTTTTTAAATAAATATTTGTGGACCTGGAAAGAAATAATTAATGACACTTATTACTTTATTTCAGATGGAATGCCGGCATGAAATGAAATATCATATCATATGAATGTGCAATAAATGTTTATAACGTTTCAAATACATCTTTTAAAATATAATGCTAGATGTATTTGATGTTTCATATCAAAACGATCAGGAAATTAATCTGATGCCGCTTCACCTATAATTGATATTGGGAGAGACTGGTGCAAGAAATTATGGCAGTTATTATACATTTTAAAGAAAGATGTTTTAATATATAACTGTATTTCTTTGTCATGCTGCATTTATTTGTACTGTCTAATTGTAATGCTGCCACCCGGTGTTATGTTGAGAGAACTACAGCCAGAAAGCCTTTTGGCTGTTAAATATAAGATAATCCAATGAAAAGGGACAAGGCCGTGGGCGTTTCCAATATTCACCAATGACTGATAAATAATCAAAAAGGGGAGGGGTGAGATCAGATGATTAAAACCCCAGCATAGAGGCTAAGAAGGAGGTTGTTGTGTTGACTGATTCAGAAAGGAGTAACTGCTGCAGTTATTAATCAAAAGCACACACCTACCATTGGACTCCATATGCTTTACCCCAATTTTGAATTTCTGAGGTGAATTGGATCTGTTGCAAAACATTGGAAACTGGATTGCTGTTTATTTGGGTGATGTATACAAGTTTTTGTAAGATAAGTTATAAGCATAGCCACTACAGTAAAATTACAATTTTTGAATTGGAAAGAACAAATTGGGCTTTTAGATTGTATTATATAACCTTAAATAGCTCTTAGCCTGCCTGTTTGTATGCAAGCATTTAAAGTAAACATTTATTATTGCTGTATGTAGCAGAGTTAAGGAAATATTTCAAGTTAGCATTTCATAGCCTATGTATTGTTATACTAATCCCAATCCTAAATTGTTTATCTATGCAAATATATAATAATAATTCAGAAGTGTATATTGTATTTCAAATTGCTAGTCACAGCCTATATATTGTATTGTTGTTTAAATCTGTGTCTGATTGGCTAAGTAACTCATCTATGCAAGTTCTGATATTGTCAGTTAATTTTGTATTAGGATAAATTGCAGTTAAATAGCAGAATATATATATTATCCTATTGTTTTATAAACACTGTTTAGAATTGTATTGCTTGGATGTTAAAGGTTTTTAGTCCCATTGTGTTAAATAAATAAAAGGCTGAATTGTGAAGGTATATTTTTCTGGGTTTTGTAAGAAGGATAGCATATCTTAAGAGTTGGTTTTAACGCATATAAATTTTGTTTCATTTCCTTTTATTGCGAATATACTTCAATATGTTTATGGATATTAACTAAATAAAAGAATTCAGATATTTATATTAATTGTATGGTCTAGTAGATGCATGGTTGATTAGGGTTTCAATTTTTAAGGAAAATTAATATAAGATTGTGTTTATAACCCTGCCATAAACTGATATATTATTTGGATAGCACTACTAAGATTTTCATAAATATACTGACACCACTCAGGACACCAATATTACTAGAGAAGATCTGCGTGCGCTTTCCTCTAAAGAGGACATTAAAGAAGTGATAAAAGAGGTGAAAACTCTTTTTGGGGAACTGCGTAAAGACATTAATAAAGTCACCAAGCGTGTGACCTCACTGGAAGAGGCTCACGGTACTTTGTATAATGATGTCCAGGACATTAACAAACAGGTCAACCAGCAGGATGATTTGATATATCACTTGTCTGAAAAGGTTGAGGACTTAGACAACCGCAACAGGCGGAACAATTTAAGGATCAAGGGGCCCAGCAGCACTAAACGGATACTTGCAGGATCTCTTTTGCACCATAAAAGGAACGCCTACTTCCCCGGATGTCATCTTGGAGAGAGCGCACAGGGCCCTTAGGCGGAAGCCCACGGGTAAAGCACCTCCAAGGGATATAATAGCAAAGGTCCTGAACTTTGCTGAGAAGGAAGAAATAATGCGCAATGCCAGGGTAAAAGCTTCACTCACACATGCAGGGATTAACATCTCAATATTTTCGGACATTAGTCCTGCCACCCTACAGAAATGCAGGGACCTTAAATTTATCACGGACGTGTTGAGGTCCAAACAAATTGCCTACAGGTGGGGATTTCCCATGAGCATTATTGTACCGAAGAATGGCCGAGTGATCACTTTACGCAACATGGATGATCTCCCCAACTTCTGTGAGTCGTTGGAAGGAAACCCACTTTAAGAGGGGGAAAGAACCCAAATAGTTTTCACAAACCTACACTACAATGTTTTACTCATCGGGGCCCCTTAAAAAGTGCGGAGTAGGCATTCTTATACATAAGAACATCCTGTTTCAGTTGTTACAAATTGAGAAAGATCAGGAAGGGAGACAGCTGATAATCATTGGCCTGCTGTTTGGTAGACCTATCACCATAGTTAATCTATATGTACCTAATCAGACGCAACATGCATTTATTAGGGGCATAGCAAACACTGCACTAGACTGTAGAAAAGGCTCTCTTATCATGGGGGGTGATCTTAATGTACCCTTAGACCCTGCCTTGGACACGTCGGGAGGCACCTCCTCCCTACCTGGGAAGCACATCAAAATAATAAATAATAGTCTTAGGAGCATAGCTGTCCATGATGTATGGTGTACTTTCCACCCCGGGAATAGGGATTTTACTTTTTTTTCATACCCTCACCAAATTTACTCCCATCTGGATTACTTTTTGACTGACCCCCTTAGCCTTTCATTTGTACGAACAATAGACATTTTACCTATCACCTGGTCGGACCATTCTCCGGTACTTTGCACACTGGATTGGCCTGAAACACCAATGGCACCATTTCAATGGAGGCTAGACTACTCCCTTCTAAACGACCCATTAATTAGAATTGAGATCGATAAATCTCTGACTGAATATTTTCAGCTAAACAATGACAAAAATTTACTACAAACAACAATTTGGGAAGCACATAAGCGTGTACTGAGGGGTGACTTTATTAAACACAAGGCAGGTATACAGAAGACACGTAGAATTAAATACCAGCAATTACTAGAGGAGGTCAGTTTGGCAGAACACTCACATAAACAGGACCCAACCAACACCCTCCATACGGAACAATTACTAAAAAAAAAGGTCAGCTTTAATGCTTCACCTACAACAAGAACAGCAGCACAATGCTTTTTCCTTAAAACAACATTATCACATGCATGGTAATAAGGCGGGGCACTTGTTGGCGAGAGCACTCTGCCACAAGCAATTTAAGACCTTCGTGCACTCGGTGCAGGACAACTTAGGTCACACACGTGAGGATAGTCTACAAATAGCGGATACATTTAAAGAATATTATTCCACATTATATAATCTGCAGACAAATAAGAGTTCTATGTCTCAAGTGGAAGCTATCAAACACAATACAGATATGGAGGGTTATCTCTCAATACCTGAGCTCCCCAGACTTGATGACAACGACTCCACTACACTAGACAACCCTTTTATGGTGGAAGAGATAGTGAATACCATTAAAGACCTACCTATAGGTAAAAGTCCAGGACCCGATGGGTTTGGCAATAAATATTACAAGACGTATATTCACATTCTAGCCCCTCAACTCAATAATTTATTTAACTCATTACAAGATGAT
The DNA here is from genome assembly GCF_027579735.1 of Bombina bombina. NCBI lineage: Eukaryota > Metazoa > Chordata > Amphibia > Anura > Bombinatoridae > Bombina > Bombina bombina. The sequence goes on from NC_069504.1 coordinate 291,589,668, forward strand.
GTCGGCTTTGTTCAGAACATGCTGGAAGCCCATATTGCAGTACTTCCCAAGCCAGGGAAACCACCCACCAGACCGGAAAATTATCGGCCCATTTCGCTTCTGAATTCTGAAGTGAAAATATACGCTAAGGTCTTGGTCAATAGGCTAAACCCTTTACTAACACAATTGGTCCATACAGACCAAGTCGGTTTCATACCAGTGAGGGAGGCGAGGGATAATACCCTCAAAGTCACTCCACTGATTTCATATTCTTGAAACAACCAAATACCATTATTAATAATATCCACAGATGCCGAAAAAGCTTTTGATAGGGTTGATTGGAGATTTCTCAGAGCCACCCTGTCCTCCATGAATTTTGGAGATAGATTTATTGAAAGAGTTTTTGCCCTATATTCATGTCCAATAGCCAGAGTTAAGGTTAATGGTTACCTTTCTGAACCATTTAAGATATGTAACGGAACACATCAGGGTTGCCCTCTATCCCCACTACTATTTGCGCTCTCTATCAAAATATTGGCGCATAAAATTAGACACAACTAACAGATTCGGAATATGGAATATAAAGTGGCTCTTTACGCCGATGATGTTCTGCTGACACTGACCGATGTAGGTACATCGGTCCCAGCATTACTCAGAGAATTTCAGACATATGGTAGATTTTCAAATTTCCACCTCAATCTTGCGAAGTCTGAAATGCTCAATGTAAATATAACTTGCAGTGATATGGAAAAGATTGCCTCGTATTGCCCTCTTAAAATCCAGCCCCAAAAATTAAAGTACTTAGGTATTTACCTTAGGGCTGGCCCTGTAGACATGATAGAGCCTAACTATATCCTTATTCAAAATGAAATCATAAATGATCTTTCCAGATGGGGTGGTAAACCTTTTTCCTGGTTCGGCAAAATACAAATACTAAAAATGAACGTCTTGTCCCGTATACTTTACCTCCTCCAGACGGTGCCCTTACCATTGCCCAACCATTTTCTTTCCAAACTTCAAACAAAGTTGGAGAGTTTTATATGGAATAAAATTAAACCTAGAGTACAGAAAAAGACCCTTTATCTAGCCAGGGACAGAGGAGGACTGAGCGTACCGGACCTAGTGAATTACAGAACAGCTACTTTACTACAGAGAATATTGGAATGGTACTCTCTGTCGGACCAAAAGCAATGGATCCATCTGGATTCCGATATCCTGAATGTGGGCAACATGGGTGCCTTGGTGTGGCTCACCCCACAAAATAGACCACCATTGATCAGACAATACCCTCTCTTAGCCGAACTGTTTGCTCAATGGGATAGGCTACTGAATACTTCCTCACATATCTCTTCTAATCCTTCTCCTCCAACACCTTTTTGGGGGAAGCCAGAAATTCCTTTGTCTCACGCCCTTAATTCAGATAAGGCGGCATCGCATATCCGAGATAGAGCTATTGGATATCTGATTCGAGATGGCACCTTGATACCGCAAAACGAGCTGGTGGGAATGGAGGATTCCGTTTTTTCTTCCTGGTTCTCATATGCCCAGGTTGCCCACTTTCTACATAAGCATCCCAAGAAATCTTTATTACTCAAAGGAATCACTCATTTTGAGAGCCTCTGTATGCTAGAGTGCCCAGCGCGGCACATGCTATCCAAAATATATAAATTGCTGACGCTAACTGATCTATTACCTGCTTATGTTCATAGATGGCACTCAGACCTAAATACAAATATAGTTCCCGAAGGATTGGGAAAAAATCTTCCTCATGCATAAAAAATGCTCAATCTCTGCCAACACACAAGAAATGAATTTTAAATTTATCTCACGCTGGTATCTGACCCCTGTCAGGCTAAAACAAATCTATAAAAACGTTGATAATAGATGCTGGAGGGGGTGTGGTGAGGAAGCTGACCTTCTACACATTTGGTGGAGATGTGACAGAGTCGCCCCTTTTTGGAATGAGGTTGTTACATACATTAGGAATACATTTTCAGTGAAGTTACCCTTCAAACCAGACATATTATTATTTCATTCTCTACCTAGGGTGGAGGATACTGCCACACAATTGCTCCTAATGACATTTTTGAATAGTGCTAAGATCCTCATCCCCCAGAGGTGGAAGTCGACTTTAATACCCACACTAGATCATTGGAAGTCCCAGGTGACACTTTCTCTAAACTTAGATAGAAGACACTATTGGAAATCGGGCAGAGCGGTGACACATGAGCTAATGATGATTAAATGGATAGAGGCCATGGGGGGAGACAATGATTAGGACACGTAGCTATAAATTACTGTGTGTTTCAGTGTTAGTTTGCAACGAGATGTTCTGCTTTCAACTTCCTTTTTTTTTTCCCCTTCCATTTACCCATTTGACATTTATTTGACTATTAACCTATTATAGATGACCCCAGGGAATACTACATATTAATATTTCAAATTCTGAGCTATGGGTTTCTCTTCTGCCTCTAACTATTATTATTGTTAAACATTATTGTATGTGGTTTGGTTTATTTTCTGTTCTAGATAATATTGTTAACAAAAAAAAAGAAAGAAATCAAAAGAAGAAAAAAAAAAAAGAGGACATACAGCGGAGTGTACTGATGGACTTACGGTGCAAATAATATATATATGTTTTGTATATTGCGAATTAGTCAAGATTTGACTTTGTAATTGTAACATCTATATGTTTTTGCTCTGTTGTACCTTTCTTTTTTCAGTTATGCTCCAATAAAGCTCTTTAAAAAAAAAAAAAAAAAATAGAGCCCATAGCAAAATCCCAGCAGGCTGAAATCTCTGAGTTGACCAGCAAACTCACAAGATTTGACTTTGTAATTGTAACATCTATATGTTTTTGCTCTGGTGTACCTTTCTTTTTTCAGTTATGCTCCAATAAAGCTCTTTAAAAAATAAAAAAAAAATAAAAAAAAATAGAGCCCATAGCAAAATCCCAGCAGGCTGAAATCTCTGAGTTGGCCAGCAAACTCACTTTCCAGTCAGCTCTTCTAAATGTCTGACTGTTATACAGGAATAGTAAAAAAAAAAGTCAAATAAATAACTAACTAATGATACATAAAAGCACTATTGCAATTTCGCAATGCGTCTCTCTCTGCCTTACTTAGATCTGGCTATTTCATCAGGAAAAAATATAAACATGTGAGCACTCTGAGTATAAATATATACACTTACAAATAATTAAAATGAAATATGTGTGGCAAATTGTGGATACCACCCTACAATTATTTACCATTTATCTATTTATGCAAAACAAAAAAACACATAGATTACAATTTGCTCCAGAAATGGCTTTTGGCTTTCCAACCAAATTGGTCATTGAGTTTCTCAAGTGATCACAATGCAATATTGCTTTGTTTGTTAAAAGTCTGCAGATGTGAACAACTTTTCAGCAGAACAACTCCTGAAAAAGGACTTTTCATGTGATAAAGGGACTTATCAAGTGCCTAGAGGTGTCAAATTAGAAAAGTCAAAACTGGCCCCCAAAAAGGTGTTGAAAAGCTACTACAAAATGGATTGTAATCACTGAGAACTTTTCGGCCATATAGGAGATATAATGGAGAAAACACAGAAAGAATAAAAAAACAAGCTATTGTCACGGTCCTGCCTGGGACTCAACCTAAGACTCCTGATTCGCAATCATTAGCCCTTTGGGAGACCTGTTGCCTGCACTGGTTGTGCTTTGTAGCTCCACCTGGCAGTTACCTCGTCAGCACTGCTATAAAAGGCAGCCTCACAGACCACTCCCTGCACTGACATTGTGGTTCTATCAGTATGTTAGTGCCTCTGACCTTGCCTGGTTTCCTGTTTATTTTTTTCCTCTGGTTCATGAATTCGTCTTGCCTCCTGACTACCCTCTAATTTAACTAATTTAACAGATTCTCCATGTATTTGATGACTTATCACACTGCTCTCAGGTATCTTTAAAATGTAAGTAATGGTCCTCAGCACTCATTATTAATTCATAGACTGTTTATTCACATAAAAAAAGCATGTGAATAAGGGGCTGCGACCCCGAAACGTCGCTTTTTTTATGTGAATAAACAGTCTATAAATTAATAATGAGTGCTGAGGACCATTACTTACATTTTCGATTTGTGTAAGTACCTGGCAGTATCCTTGGGTCTCTAGTGCACTATTCCTGAAGTGTGCTGTTCCTGTTTGTCTTACCTATAGACATCCTGCCTTATTTGGTATCCTGCTCCTGTACCCAAATCCTGTAGAGGGCACCTCCAAAGCACTGGTATCCTTTTGCAGTGCCTAGCCCTGCAGAGGGCACTTGCCAAGTTCCAGTATTCACCTACAGTCTGCTAAATGCCAGTCTCCAGCTACTGCATTCAAGCTCTGCAGAGGGTATCTATGTGAATTGAATGGTGTGAGTGCCTTACTGAGTGACACTGTAATGCTAAAACCCCAAAATGTCTACACACAAATCTCCAAAAAATGTAAGACACAATATAAAAAGAACAATAGGAGGATATGGGGAAGCGCTCCAAAATAGCTGACTGTCTTCTTATGTTGTTATATATATATAAAATACTGTGGATAATATCCAAAATGCAAACTATGTTGCAAAATAGAATACTAATTGTAATAAAGTGTTACATTTTCACATGAAAACTAGCTATAGGTGATTTCAATACTGGGTATAGATTGAGGGCTACAGGCCTATATTATACAAACTGGGCAAATATAAAGAATCTAAAAACAACTAATTAAAAACAAATAACATTTATTCCATATCACAACAAGTATATAGTGATATCATTGGTAATAATGAAAGATGCCGGCATCTATGAGTAAAAAGTAAAAATGTATGAAAATGAACTATGTTCACAAATTTTTTTTTTAAAAAGGCCAAAAATATGCAGTAAAGTGCAGTTGCTTGATACAATGTACCAAAAAATGTGATCTGTGTATTATCTTAAACACAGTTTGGTGCTGAGAAGGTTACTATGCTGAAATATTTATTATGTTGTACGTCTGGCTTATTAATACTCTAGCAAGTGGCTAAAAACAGTACCTTTACCTGTGTGTGTGTGAACACTGGGTTTTTCTCCGGATTGTTTTACGTCAGTACAAACAATCTCCAAGTCCCTTAACAAGTGAAAATCCATATAAATGATTATGTATGGATATGTTAAAAATAAACGATAAAGGCAGGGGACTGCCGAAACGCGTAGATTTGCTCACTCCAGAACTTTGATTTGTTTGCTTCTGACATATATCATAAGAGAGGTTCAATAAGAGCAAAACAGGGGCATACAAAAACATTTTGTATCACTAACGAGTGTTAATTGCCACAACGTGTGCAAGTGCTCCAGCTGACTCACTTTCATTCCAGCATTGCTCTAGGGAGCACATAGAGCTTACAGAGCCACACAGGTTTACAAAGCACTTTGTATATTAATGAGTGGCTTTATAATTCCTGTTGTGGTGCTCCTTAAAACACCTTTACTTTTCTGTGAAGATTACACACTCTAATCCTGTGTAAAATTGCAAACAAAGGTAATAAAATCACAGGGACATCGTTTCATAGAAACAAAGGCAACAAAGTTACCAGATATATTGTTTCATAGAAACAATCACAGAAGTATCTGTTAATACCAACCTCAGGACGGATTAAAGGTCGGGTGACTTTGATTCATTTGCAAAACAGACTTCACCTAGCGTTTTCACTTGTTAAGGGACTTGGAGATTGTTTGTACAGACGAAAAACAATCACACACATGGGTAAAGGTACTGTTTTTAGCCACTTGCTGGAGTATTAATAAGCCAGACGTACAACATAATAAATATTTTAGCATAGTAACCTTCTCAGCACCAAACTGTGTTTAAGATAATACATGGATCACATTTTTTTGGTACATTGTATCAAGCAACTGCACTTTACTGCATCTTATATTTTTGGTCTTTTCAAAAGATTTTTTGTGAACATAGTTCATTTTTATACATTTTTACTTTTTACTCATAGATGCCGGCATCTTTCATTATTACCAATGATATGAATATATACTTGTTATGATATGGAATAAATGTTATTTGTTTTTAATTAGTTGTTTTTAGATTCTTTATATTTGCCCAGTTTGTATAATATAGGCCTGTAGCCCTCAATATACCCAGTATTGAAATCACCTATAGCTAGCTTTCACGTGAAAATGTAACACTTTATTACAATTAGTATTCTATTTTACAACATAGTTTGTATTTTGGATATTATCCACAGTATTATATATATATATATATATATATATATATATATATATATAACAACATAAGAAGACAGTCAGCTCTTTTGGAGCGTTTCCCCATATCCTCCTATTGCTCTGCAGAGGGTATCTACCAAGTTCCAGTATCCAGTTCCTGTACTCAAGCTCTGCAGAGGATATCTGTCAAGTTCCATTTTCGAGTTCCTTTACCCAAGCTCTGCAAATGGTGTCAAGTTCCTGTATCCAGTTCCTGTACCCTAGCTCTACAAAGGGTATCTGCCAAGTTCCAGTCTCCAGCTACTTCACCCAAGCTCTGCAGAGGATGTGTGTCAAGTTCCTGTATCCAATTCCTGTACCCCACCTCTACAGATGGTATTTGCCATATGTCTCCAGTACCTGCTTCCAAGCCCTGCAGAGGGTATCTGCCACAAACCAGTATCCAGCTATTGTACTTAAATTCTGCAGTGTGTGTCCACCCAGCTTCTGTATCCTGTGGCAGTCTTCGGCCTCAAGTGGGGATTCTTGTCTTTGGCCCCAAGTGGGCATTCCAGCCTTTGGCCTCAAGTGAGCATTCCAGTCTCTTACTCAAGTGGGCACTCCAGTCTTGGCATTAGAGTGGGCATTCCTGTTCCATGCCCTATCATCGTCATTACCTCTGGTTCCAGCTATGGAGTGAGCTCACCTATCCTGCTTCCAGTATCCAATCCTTTAGTATCCTATATATAAAAAAACAAATTTGCATTGGCTGTCTGTTTCTTCAGCTATGCCTAAAAGGAAAAGTTCTATTAAGAAGTCCATCTAACTAGCCCCTTGTTGTGCACAAGAAATCCCTAATCTGACACCTCCACACCTGAGCTCCAAACCCCTAAACTTGTTATGCAGAGCATAACAGTTATTGTGATCATGACAAATTGAAAAGTGTCCTTTTCGTCTCCATATTATTCTCAGCTAATATGTGGTTTTAAAACATCATTATAAATACCATTTATTCAGTGTCCATTTAATGGAAAATAGAAAGATTATGATTTGAGCAGTTCACAAAGAACAGGTTCATGATATGGTCATACGAGAGCCATTTGTTTTACTAAACACTCCAAAAGAGAGATCAAGCTTCCACCCTTTGATGTTATAGCCTTGAGTCACAGAGGTAATGCACCATTCCGTATCCATTTGTAATCTGAAAAGTTTCATTTCTTATGTCTTTGCCAATTCAATTTTCTGTCAGTCTTTTGTACCACCTTTTCTGCTATAGCATATGGAAGCTTTAACCTAATCCCTTTTTGTTGTCATGGAGCCCATTACAAATTGTATTATAGGGCAGTTTATCTCTTAAAGCTCCCATTTCCGTTTATAGGATTAACAGCAATTTATGAAGTATATCAGCCCTTCCAGGTGGAAACTCGTTGATTCAATTTTTGGATTTGCATCTCAAAACATACAGTAAATGTTCACAAATATAAATATTACTATTTTCTAGCCACCTCTATATATATAGAGCTGCAGTGAAAATATCAAGTGTAACCAAAGAAACACAGCAGTCCTGTCCATTAAGTAGAAATATTTTATAGAACTGCTAAATTTGAATATTGTAAGATTTCATGTGAACAGGTGCCTGTTAATTTAACTCAGGAACAATTAAAAAAGTTGATTGCTATGGGAAATAAGTTTTCTATTATATCACTTATCTAGAAGCAATCACTTGATAATTTTAACTTTTTTTTTTTAAACGGACTCTCTGTATTTCCTTCTGCTTGCTTTACTGTAAATATTTAAACCAGCAAGCATTAAATAAACAATAGACAGATTGGAATATTCAAAACAAAGATTATTATTCAGATGTATTTTTCTCTGCCAATTAAGAACATTTATAAAAAGGTCACTAAAAGAGTGCAACCAGTGACTTTGTGGATTATAGCAGTGTTACGTCTGGGGTCTGCACATTAACTTTCAACAGGAATTTGAAAGCCCGTAATTTTCAGAATTAAATTACAGGGAAAAGGGACAAAATAAATAATGAAAATATATTGCAAAGTTTTATTACTGCACATAATTAAACATTTTATATTAAAATTTCAAAGAGCTTAAATATATCACTAGGGGAGTGCATAATAGGGAGTTATTTAACATGTAAAGGTTTTGTTTATATATATTTTAAATAAAATCGTATTATGTTCTAATGAGCTCTGAAGCTGGCATAGAATGAGGATGAGAGCCAATAGGCTGTCTGCACATGCACTATGACCTAGGCTTAGGGTTGCCACCTCAGCCATGTTTTCCTGGACACTTATGATGTATGCATGCTGCAGGGTAAGCAGGGTGGAACATGTATTGTGCCTCTGGACATCACATGAATAGTACTGATGAGTAGCACAATACATGTTCCTACCTGTACACCCTTCAGCATCTGTAACATATAAGTGTCCAGGAAAACATGGCCAAATGTGGCAACCCTACCTAGGCTGAAATGACATCCCTGGTCTTTAAAAGATCTTTGCATTATTTAGACAATCTGGGCATGCATATATTAACAAGCCCAGGATTATGTGACCTATGCATGCAAACAGATGGGAGATAACTGGTTAAATGGATGAGTAAGGCATTTAAACTAAATTACATTAAACATGAATCAATTCATATGGAATCTGGAAGGGTAAAACAATATTCCGCTTAAATAATGTGGAGTAATAATACCATTATCCACATAATATATGGAAAGTAATTAATGATCACATTCAGTCTTTTGCAAAAGCAGAACACATTTGAGGATGATTTCCAATCCAACACTAATTGAAAAAACAGCTTCTATCATAATACACCAGCACTGCATAATCCTGAAGATGTAATTCTGACTCTGCTTGGGAGTAAGTATAGTTTCTGGAAGACTTCCAGTTTAATTGGAGCTTTTGAAGCACATCTGTTGCATTTGTGCAATCTGATCATATATTTGCACTAAACACTCTTTGCTGTGTTATCAGTTCCAATTTCTCTATTTAATCAACCTTTAATTGAAGGAAAAGTAATATCTTACACTGCACAGAGTGTAATATGCTCAGATAACCACATTAGTCAGGGTCTAAAGCTAAAACTCTCAGCCTATGTTGTATATTTTTGTTGTTCTAGTTAATCTCTGGGATGGGGCACCAGGCTTTCAATTATTTTATTAAAGAGACATTGTACTCAAAATGTCTATATATAAATATATATCAACTAAATTGTATTAAAAATAGTAAAATGGTTTGCTTAAAAAAAGGTAAACTAGCAGGTCATGCATCTGATACCTGCATATCTACTGCTGAATTCTTTTTTTAAATAAAGCACTGTAATACACTTTCAAATGTTCTGTTTTACATGGAGACATATACTTTTCGACTATCCTGTCTCTTTAAACGGATATGAAACTCAAACATTTTCTTTTGTAATTCAGACAGAGCATACCACTCCTAAAAGGTTTCCAATTTACTTCTACTATCAAACTTGCTTAGTTCTCATGATATTCTGTGTTAAAGAGATACCTAGGTAGGCATCTGGAACACTACATAGCAGGACATAGCGCTGCCCTCTAGTGCTCTTGCAAGTGAATAACATTTTTGCAAACTGCTGCCATATAGTGCTCAATAAATGGGCCAACTCTTAAGCATACGTCCCTGCTTTTCAACAAACGATACCAAGAGAAGAAAATACAATTTGATAATAGAAGTTAATAAGAAAGTTGTTTAAAATTGTATGCTCTATTTGAATCATGAAAGAAACATTTTGTGTTTTATATCCCTTTAACAGTAACTATATGAATGTTCTTACATTTAAAAAAAAATGCATATTTAAACAGAGCTTTGGGGATGTGTGTGTGCCTGTAAATGGATAAATTGCACCTCTCCATATGGATTAAAACTAAGCTATGACATGTAATTACTATCATGAGCATTAGTAAAAGGAATGAAACAGTGAGGGATAAATACAGGTGTGTTGTTGATTTTAATACTGCAAGGAACCTTCCCAGTATTGAAAACTGCCAGCATATAAATGGCAGCATTTCTAACAGTGATAAAGATTTCCTTGGGGATTTTTTGCTTATTCAATCTGTTTTCTCACTTTCCCTTCCTTTTTGTTTCTCTCTAGTTAAAAAGGGCTCCATGAAATTGTGCTCTTTTGGAAATCAATACTACTTGAACTTTCAGCAGTGAATAATGAAATTTCAATCTCCTCACAATGGTAGAGACATCCTTTCTGTTATTGTATTGAAGGAAGAATAGCAACTGCCCAGCATGAACAAAAGAGCCACTTCCCAGCACTATTCGATTGGCTGCTTCTAAAAAAACAACGCTTAAAACTAATCCATGACCATCCTCTGGGTGACATTTCTCATTTCTTATCAGTTGTGCAGCCCAGAAGCAGAGCTTGATAAGACAGCTCGGAAGATGGGGGTGTTGAAACCAACATAGGTGCTAGGAAATGGACCATTTGCAATTTAAATGTAAATTTTAGACTATTTATAAATGCACATTGTTTAGAAAGAACAGATTAATCATCTATAAATGCAAAATAGTATTATCATTTTGTTTTAGGAAAAGTGCACAATATATAGTATAAGGTACAATTACTAAACCAGACCATTCTTTTTCAAATGCCATATAGAATCCTTAGGAATCTTTTTTCCATATTGATTAGCAACAAAAAGAAAAGTGACAGCTGGAAGTAACAAAGAGTAAGGACAGAATCCAACTCCCGTCCAACAAAATATATGGAGATATCAAGTGATATTTTATAGTGCTTCAATTTCAGTGACTTACTCACAGTAAGAATTCTGGGCAAGATTACAAGTGGCACACTATTGCACTATTGCTAGCGCAGGTTTACGATAAGCAATATCACGACTTCGGTAACTTGAGAGCATATTACAAGTTGAAAGTAACGTGTTCCCTCAAGCACAAACTAAATCAGCATGTCAGGTTTGCGTGACTGAAGACATTGCATAAGCTGTAAAAAAAATGTGCACCAAAACACAACATAAATACATTAAAATAATCTGATAATTATCCATGTGAAAAGTAATAATATTTTTTATAAGGGTTAAAACGTATATGGTATATGACCAAGTGGTTAAGTCAAAAGGGCTATACTGTATACATACTTGTCTAAATATGTTTATGGGTGTATATATATATATATATATATATATATATACACACACACATACGTATTTATATATTTATATATGTATGTACATATATAAATATATATATATACAGGGAGTGCAGAATTATTAGGCAAGTTGTATTTTTGAGGATTAATTTTATTATTGAACAACAACCATGTTCTCAATGAACCCAAAAAACTTATTAATATCAAAGCTGAATATTTTTGGAAGTAGTTTTTAGTTTGTTTTTAGTTATAGCTATTTTAGGGGGATATCTCTGTGTGCAGGTGACTATTACTGTGCATAATTATTAGGCAACAAATATATACCCATTTCAATTATTTATTTTTACCAGTGAAACCAATATAACATCTCAACATTCACAAATATACATTTCTGACATTCAAAAACAAAACAAAAACAAATCAGTGACCAATATAGCCACCTTTCTTTGCAAGGACACTCAAAAGCCTGCCATCCATGGATTCTGTCAGTGTTTTGATCTGTTCACCATCAACATTGCGTGCAGCAGCAACCACAGCCTCCCAGACACTGTTCAGAGAGGTGTACTGTTTTCCCTCCTTGTAAATCTCACATTTGATGATGGAACACAGGTTCTCAATGGGGTTCAGATCAGGTGAACAAGGAGGCCATGTTATTAGATTTTCTTGCCAGCCACGCTGTGGAGTACTTGGACGCGTGTGATGGAGCATTGTCCTGCATGAAAATCATGTTTTTCTTGAAAGATGCAGACTTCTTCCTGTACCACTGCTTAAAGAAGGTGTCTTCCAGAAACTGGCAGTAGGACTGGGAGTTGAGCTTGACTCCATCCTCAACCCAAAAAGGCCCCACAAGCTCATCTTTGATGATACCAGCCCAAACCAGTACTCCACCTCCACCTTGCTGGCGTCTGAGTCGGACTGGAGCTCTCTGCCCTTTACCAATCCAGCCACGGCTCATCCATCTGGCCCATCAAGACTCACTCTCATTTCATCAGTCCATAAAACCTTAGAAAAATCAGTCTTGAGATATTTCTTGGCCCAGTCTTGACGTTTCAGCTTGTGTGTCTTGTTCAGTGGTGGTTGTCTTTAAGCCTTTCTTACCTTGGCCATGTCTCTGAGTATTGCACACCTTGTGCTTTTGGGCACTCCAGTGATGTTGCAGCTCTGAAATATGGCCAAACTGGTGGCAAGTGGCATCTTGGCAGCTGCACGCTTGACTTTTCTCAGTTCATGGGCAGTTATTTTGAGCCTTGGTTTTTCCACACGCTTCTTGCGACCCTGTTGACTATTTTGAATGAAACGCTTGATTGTTCGATGATCACGCTTCAGAAGCTTTGCAATTTTAAGAGTGCTGCATCCCTCTGCAAGATATCTCACTATTTTTTACTTTTCTGAGCCTGTCAAGTCCTTCTTTTGACCCATTTTGCCAAAGGAAAGGAAGTTGCCTAATAATTATGCACACCTGATATAGGGTGTTGATGTCATTAGACTACACCCCTTTCGAGCCTATACAGCTTGGAGTACGACAACATGCATAAAGAGGATGATGTGGTCAAAATACTCATTTGCCTAATAATTCTGCACACAGTGTATATATATATATATACCTGTGTATGTATATATATATATATATATATATATATATATATATAAATATATATATATACATATATATATATATATATATATATGTATATATATATATATATACATATATATATATATTTTTATATATATATATATATATATATATATATATATATATATATAAAATTCACCTGTAGATTAATTTATATATATTATATATATAGATGAAAGCAGCATAGCTAATAAAAGTGTTGCTATACCAATATCATTATAACAAAAATAAATATTACTGCTACATCAGTAGCCTCATTATCTATACTAGACTTGTGCAGCTTCGAAAAATTTGTTTCGGTTCGGATCGATTTGAATTTCAGTTCGGATCGATTCGAATTCGGAAAAAATCGAATGAATTCATTTCGGATTCATTCGGATTCTTTCGGATTCCAAAAAAAAAAACACATAGAAACACCCAGCACTCACCAGCTAGCTCACAGCTAAGATAAAATCACAACTGGAAAGGTTAGTTACCGCATCTGGCCAAATGGGAAAGCTCAGGCACCACGTCAAGGTCCTTTCCATTGCCTGAGTCCCTAACACAGCCACACCATCATGCAAGCTCACAAGCCAAACAAACTGAGAACAAAGAAGGGGTGCACAGGTGGATGTAATCACCCATAGAAAATACAAAACATGGAAGGGAACTGCACTCCAAGACCGGATCAGGTACACATCCTGTGACTCAGCAACATCCAGCCCTGGGTGCTAAATAGCACTCCAAAAAAGCTGTGATGTCACCAGAGCCACAGGCACTTAACCCCAGTCCGGAATGGGTGCAAGAAACAAGGGGGATTACAAATAAAAAGTAATACAACACATAGAAACACCCAGCACTCACCAGCTAGCTCACAGCTAAGATAAAATCACAACTGGAAAGGTTAGTTACCGCATCTGGCCAAATGGGAAAGCTCAGGCACCACGTCAAGGTCCTTTCCATTGCCTGAGTCCCTAACACAGCCACACCATCATGCGAGCTCACAAGCCAAACAAACTGAGAACAAAGAAGGGGTGCACAGGTGGATGTAATCACCCATACAAAATACAAAACATATATATATATATATATATATATATATATATATATATATATATATATATATACACACAATATTAGTAATTTGGTGTATGCACTCTCACCATTCAACAACAACAACAGCCAGGGTGCTATAAAGTGTTCCCATATATATTCAGTAAATATGCACTCACTGGTCTTCAGCCGTCTGTGTTAAGTAAATATTTACTAGTGACGTTTCTGGACAAAACACAGTTTCTTTTTTTTGACAAACAACAGTTGAAAATGACAAACTTTTAAAGGCATGAGAGAACCCTCCCCCTCATCACAGCCAATCCTGGCTGTCCGTGTGGAAAAAACACGATTGTGATAGGCTAACAGCGTGTTATAATAACCAAACAATTATATACATTACGTGTAATAAATTACAAAAGTTTAAACAGTGTTGTATTGTAAATGTGCAATATGAGTGTATACACATATCCCAAGGCCTGCAGGGGCTCACGATAATATGGAGTTTATAAGAAAAAACAGCATGATCTTTAATTTTATCATCACTTAGTCAGTGACTCACAGCCAATCACCACCCCAGGGGGATATCTCACCCCCCAGTTTCACCCAATCATCTAGATATTTCGTTAGCACTACACCTCCTGGGACGCTCCCATTTGTCATATTGGAGGATCAATGATTCATCCCACTGATTGCGTGATAAGTTTCTAGATATCACATCTGCGATCCTAGCTACCTAGCAGCACCCTCTATTCGCATCAGCATGTACCTGTGAAACACTAAACATAACCTCAAGATTACTTTCTCGAATCATTAATGTATATACCAACATCCCAATCATGGGCTCACCATGTCCGTCCCACATAGCTGACAATTTCCAAAAGTGGGCGTATACATCTTTAGTGCAAGCAGAGCGCAAGGCTCCCGTGTGTAATTCCACAATCACAGCACATCAACCCCCATAAGGCATGATAATATATCAGTGCACATTCACCACTCATCGCTAAAATCCAACCCAACATCTAATTTAGTATCGTCACTTCACATGCTATTGAGCCTCACTCTAGGGGAGTGTCAAATTTCCCTATAAACCAATCATACCAATACTACCCCTGGTAGGTGTGTATAGCCAGATTGTGCACCGACCATATTGGTCAAATTGCACTGGTATACATACGTATATTAACACATAAACACACACATATATATATATATATATATATATATATATATGTATATGCACACACACATATATATGTATACAAATGCATACACACACACTTTGGAGCCCTTTCCATTCAAATACATTGAAACTTGAAAAATCTATATTACTATATATATATATATATATATATATATATATATAAGCAAAAAGAGTCAGTTGCACTCTCACAAACAGTTCTCCAAGGGCCAGGGTGCTAGAGTAGTTGAAATGTAGCAAAACAGGAAACAGCACTCTCTGGACTTAAGTAAAAAACAAGTAGTTTATTCAGTAACGTTTCGGGGAATGCTCCCCTTCATCAGACCCTGATATATATATATCACATTTTATTTAAAACTAAGAAGAAAATGTTTTTCAATGTGAAGAACATTGTAATGTAAAATATTTATAACTGCCTTCGGTTTTAGTGCTGTAACACCCTAATGGGGTGTTGGGTAAGGGTGCGAGCAATAAGTGTTAGTTTCTTTTTATATTTTTTAAAAGCATGCTCTTTTGAAGTTTATGGAGAGAAGAATTTACAGGGACAGTCAACTCAAAATGTGTTATTGTTTTAAAAGATAGAAAAACATAATTTATGTAAGAACTTACCTGATACATTCATTTCTTTCATATTGGCAAGAGTTCATTAGCTAGTGACGTATGGGACATATAATTCTACCAGGAGGGGCAAAGTTTCCCAAACCTCAAAATTCCTATAAATACACCCATCACCACACCCACAATTCAGTTTGACGAAAAGCCAAGTAGTGGGGTGAAAAAATAAGGAGTAAAAAAGCATACAAAAAGAGGAAGTGGAAATATAATTGTGCTTTTATACATAAATCATAACCACCATAAAAAGGGTGGGCCTCATGGACTCTTGCCAATATGAAAGAAATTAATTTATCATGTAAGTTCTTACACAAATTATGTTTTCTTTCATGTAATTGGCAAGAGTCCATGAGCTAGTGAGGTATAGGATAGAAATATCCAAGATGTGGAAGAGCACAGAAGAGTCACTAGAAAGGGAGGGATAAAATAAAAACAGCTATTTTCCCTGAAAAAATTAAATCCACACAAAAAATAAGTCTCTCATAAATTTCAAATAAATTACAAGAAAAAACTTAAATCATCAGCAGAAGAATCAAACTGAGACAGCTGCCTGAAGAACTTTTCTACCAAAGACTGCTTCAGAAGAAGCAAATGCATCAAAATGGTAAAATGTAGTAAATGTATGCAAAGAAGACCAAGTTGTTGCTTTGCAAATCTGATCAACCGAAGCTTCATTCTTAAAAGAGCTGTAATTCTCTGAGGTGGAGATTGCCCCGCCTCCAAATAAGCCTTGTGAATCAAAAGCTTTAATCAAGATGCCAAAGAAATGGCAGAGGCTGTCTGACCTTTCCTAGGATCAGAAAAAACAACAAATAGACTAGAAGTCTTCCTGAAATCTTTAGTAGCTTCGACATAATATTTCAAAGCTCTTACAACATCCAAAGAATATAAAGATCTTTCAAGAGTATTCTTAGGATTAGGACATAAGGAAGGAACAACAATTTCCCTACTAATGTTATTAGAATTCACAACCTTAGGAAGAAATTTAAACAAAGTGCGCAAGACAGCCTTATCCTGATGGAAAATCAGAAAAGGAGACTCACAAGATAGAACAAACAATTCAGAAACTCTTCTAGCTGAAGAGATAGCCAAAAGGAACAACATTTTCCAAGAAAGTAGTTTAATATCCAAAGAATGCATAGGCTCAAAAGTAGGAGCCTGCAAAACCTTCAAAACCAAATTAAGACTCCAAGGAGGAGAGATTGATTTAATAACAGGCTTGATATGAACCAAAGCCTGAACAAAACAGTGAATATCAGGAAGTTTAGCAATTTTTCTATGAAATAAAACAGAAAGAGCAGAGATTTGTCCCTTCAAAGTACTTGCAGACAAACCTTTATCCAAACCATCCTGAAGAAACTGTAAAATTTTAGGAATTCTAAAAGAATGCCAAGAGAAGTTATGAGAACACCATGAAAAATAGTTTTTCCAAACCCGATAATACATTTTCCTTGAAACAGACTTATGAGCATGTAGCATAGTATTAATCACTGAGTCAGAGAAACCGTTCAATTTCCATACCTTCAAATTTAGCGATTTCAGATCCTGATGGAAAAACGGCCCTTGAGACAAAAGGTTTGGTCTTAAAGGAAATGGCCAAGGTTGGCAACTTGACATCCGGACAAGATCCGCAAACCAAAATCTGTGAGGCCATGCTGGTGCTATAACACATGCGATTGTTCCATTATGATCTACGAGATCACCCATGTAAGCAGGGCCAAGGAACGCATTTACCATCTCGGCCTGAGGATCCCTGGACCTGGAAAGTTTCTAATTTAGATGGGATGCCATGAGATCTATTTCTGGAAGACCCTACATCTGTACAATCTGACAAAATACATCTGGATGGAGAGACCACTCCCCTGGATGTAAAGTCTGATGGCTGAGATAATCTGTTTCCCAATAGTCTACACCTGGGATATGTATTGCAGAAATTAGAAAATAATTTAATTCTGCCCAAGAAAGTATTTGAGCTACTTCTTTCATTGCTAAAGGACTGTGAGTCCCACCCTGATGATTGACAAATGCCACAGTTGTGATATTGTCTGTCTGAAAATGAATGAATGATTCTCTCTTTAGTAGAGGCCAAGCCTTAAGAGCCCTGAAAATAGCATGGAGTTCTAAAATATTAATTGGTAACCTCACCTCTTCAGGATTCCAAACCCCCCAACCTGTGAGACTTGCATCTGATGAAATCACAGTCCAGGAAGGACAAACAAAGGAGGCCCCTTGAACAATAAGGTGATGCTTTAACCACCAAGTCAGAGAGAGTTGAGTGTTGGGATTTAAGAATATGAATCAATTGTGATATTCGAGTATAATCTCTGCACCATTGATTCAGCATGCAGAGCTGAAGAGGTCTCATATGAAAACGAGCAAAGGGGATTGCGTCCGATGCTGCAGTCATGAGACCTAAAACTTCCATGCACATAGCCACTAAAGGGAATGATCGAGACTGAAGGTTTTGACAGGCAGAAACCAATTTCATTCGTCTCTTGTCTGTTAAAGACAGAGTCATGGATACTGAATCTATCTGGAAATCTAAAAAGGTGACCCATGTCTGAGGAATCAAGAAACTCTTTGGTAAATTGATCCTCCAACCATGTTTTTGAAGAAACAACACACGTTGATTCGTGTGAGATTCTGCTAAATGAGAAGATTGAGCCAGTACCAAGATATTGTCTAAATAAGGAAAAACCGCAATACCCTGCTCTCTGATTACATATAGAAAGGCACCTAGAACCTTGGAAAAGATTCTTGGAGCTGTCGCTAGGCCAAATGGAAGAGCGACAAATGCTTGTCTAGAAAGAGACTCTCAGAAACCGATAGTGGTCTGGATGAATCGGAATGTGAAGATATGCATCCTTTAAGTCTATTGTGAACATATAATGACTTTGCTGAACAAAAGGCAGAATAGTCCTTATAGTCACCATCTTGAAAGTTGGGACCCTTACAGAACTGGTCTGAATAAATTTTCCTTCTTCGGGACAATGAATAGATTGGAATAAAAACACAAACCCTTTTCCAGAATTGGAACTGGTACAATTACCCCTGAAAGCTCCAGATCTGAAACACACTTCAGAAAGGCCTGAGCTTTCACAGGATTTGTTAGAATGTGAGAGAGAAAAAACCTTCTCACAGGAGGTCTAATTCTGAAACCTATTCGATATCCTTGAGAGCCAACATTCTGAATCCAATGATTCTGAATGGAACCTGCCTAAACGTCTTGAAATAATTTCAATCTGCCCCCCACCAGTAGAACTGGATTGAGGGCTGCACCTTCATGCAGTTTTGGGGGCTGGCTTTGGTTTCTTAAAAGGCTTGGATTAATTCCAACTCGAAGATGGCTTCCAGTTGGAGCCAGAGTCCTTAGGGGAAGGAGTGGCTTTATGTTCTCTATTCTGATGAAAGGAACAAAACCGATAAGAAGCTCTAGTTTTACCCTGAGATTTTTTATCCTGGGGCAAAAAAATCCCTTCCCCTCAGTAATAGTGGAAATAATAGAATCCAACTGAGAACCAAACAAATTATTACCCTGGAATGATAGAGTAACCTAGATTTAGATACCATGCCAGCATTCCATGATTTGAGCCATAAAGCTCTTCTAGCTAAAATAGCCAAAGACATATTTTTAACATCAATCTTAATGATATCAAAAATCAAAAAAGCATGACAGAGAAAATTATTAGTATATTGAAGCAAATAAACAATGCCAGACAAATCAGAATCTTTTTCCCGTTGTGCTAAACTATCCAACCAAAAAGTTGATGCAGTTGCAACATCAGCCATAGAATTGGCGGGCCTGAAAATATAGCCAGAATTTAAATAAGCTTTCCTAAGATAAGATTCTATTTTCCTATCTAAAGGATCCTTAAAAAAAGCACTATCTTCTATAGGAATAGTAGTATGCTTGGCAAGATTAGAAATAGCCACATCAATCTTAGGGACTTTTTTCCAAAACTCTAATGTAGCCACTGGCAAAGGGTACAACCTTTTAAACCTAGAGGAAGGAACAAAAGAAGTACCAGGCTTAGACCATTCCTTAGCAATCACTTCAGAAATAGCATCAGGAACAGGTAAAACCTCAGGAGTAATCACAGGAGGTTTATAAACAGACTTTAAACGTTTACTGGATTTGTTATCAAAAGGACCAGAGGACCAGACTCCTCAATATCCAAAGTAATCAATACTTCTTTCAACAAAGAATGAATATACTCAATCTTAAAAAGATAAGTTGATTTATCAATGTCAATGTCTGAAGCAGAGAGATTCTCATTAGAAGTGGATATATCAGTATGTTGTTGGTCATTACAAAATTCATCAGTATCATGAGAAGTTTTAAAAGACCTTTTACGTTTATTAGAAGGCAGAATAGCAGACATAGCCTTCTGTATAACATCAGCAATATAATTTTTAATATCAACAGGGATATCATGTACGTTAGATGTTGAGGGAACAACAGATACTGCACTAGTACTAATAGAAACATTTTCTGCATGCAAAAGCTTATCATGAAAACTGTTACATACTACAGTCGGAGATATAATCTCAGCTAGCTTACAACAGATACACTTAGCTTTGGTAGAACTGTGTTCAGGCAGCAGTGTTCCTACAACAGCATCTGAGACAGGATCGGATTGAGATATCTTGTAAAATGTAAAAGAAAAAATAACATTTAAACAAAAAAAATATCTTATTTCCTCATATAGCAGTTTCATGAAAAAAATGCAAATGCTAAAATAGGCAAAAAGGCAAATAGCATAGCCCTCTGAGCATAAAGAAGGCAATGAGCATATAGGAAGTGGGATAAAATAAAACAAAAAAATTTTTGCACCAAGTATGACACAAAAGGAAGTATAAAATGTTTTTGGCATCAACAAACATCCGGAAATGACACAACTTGCGTCATAACAGACGCAACTTTGTGCCAAACAACCTGGCGTCAACAGACGCAGGAAATGATGAACTTGCGTTATCATAGATACATTTGCGCCAAAAAATTCTCATGCCAAAAATGACGCAATAAATAACAGCATTTTGCGCCCTCGCAAGCCTAAATTTGCCCGCAAATTTTTAGAGAAACAAGTCAAATTGGAAAAAAGACTAAACCCCAGGTAAGAAAATATTTAAAAATATAACTTCCTGAAACATGATTCCCATACTGAAACTGTTAGACTGTAAAGCGAAATATACATAGACCTGACTCATGGCAAATATAGGTAAACACATATATTTAGAACTTTATATAAATGCATAAAGCGTCAACCATAGCTGAGAGGGTCTTAAATAATGATACATACTTACCGAAAGACACCCATCCACATATAGCAGATAGCCAAACAAGTATTGAAAACTATCAGCAGAGGTAATGGTATATAAGAGTTATCGTCGATCCCTACGACCGATAACAGAGAGCTGTTGAAAAGATTTCCCACGAGAGAAACCATAAAAATCAATAGGCGATACTCTCTTCACTGTACTCTGAGAGGAACTGAGCTTCAGAATGCTTAGAAGTGTTTATCATAGAAGAAAAAAAAAAAAATCAAGCACAAACTTACTTCACCACCTCCAAAGGAGGCAAAGTTTGTAAAACTGAATTGTGGGTGTGGTGAGGGGTGTATTTATAGGCATTTTGAAGTTCGGGAAACTTTGCCCCTCCTGGTAGGATTCACTAGCTCATGGACTCTTGCCAATTACATGAAAGAAATCCCTTTATTACCCATTCCCCAGTTTTTTACAGAAAACACAGTTATATTAATACACTTTTTACCTCTGTGATTACCTTGTTTCTAAGCATCTTCTGACAGTCCCCTGATCACATGACTTTATCTATTGACTTGCATTTTAGCCAATTAGTGCTGTGTTGTTAGAATCCACAGGCATCAGCACAATGTTATCTATATGGCTCACATGAACTAGCTTCCCTTGGTGTGAAAAGCAAATACAAAAGCATGTGATCATGGGACTGTATTTATGGACTTAGAAACAAACAGAAATTTAGAGGTTTAAAGGTTATAAAGTGTGTTAATATAACCATGTTTGTTGTGCAAATCTAGGGAATGGAGTAGTAAAGGCATTATCTATCGTTTTAAACAATAACAATTTTTGTGTTGCCTGTCCCTTTAACTGTTAGTTGTCAGTGCACATCAGGTTTCACTTGCAAGCAAACAATTTACTTTCAACTTGTAATACGAGCTCTAACCCACCTGCATTAAAAGTTTACTTCCAGCTGTGTGCGAGCGGAAAAGTTATTTAGTGCACTACTTGTAATCTAGCCCTCTATTATTAAATGACAGTGAGCTATTTCTGCATCCCTAAATAAAAGCAGCCATTTCTGGCTGGTCAATATGATCATCCTGTAAGGAGTTTATGAAGCCAGAATCTATGACACTGGTACATAGATTACATTAGCCCCATTGTTATCACCAATAACCCTAGCTGTAAACTCCCATTACTGCAATTTAGACATAATTGTGACTGGCTATACACAGTTAACCCTAAGCATGACCTTATCCCACTACAATTGATCCAGCCCCATTGCATTAAAGCCAAACTGCTTACCCAATGCACCACCACATTTATTCTAATAATAATAATCATCATCATCATAATCTCAGATGCTAAAACTGATCTGCATATCCCAAACTTACTCACTCAAGATCATGACAACTTTAATTAAGCTCTCGTACAAAAATGATAAATATTAACTGCAATTAAATATCAAACCTTCAGCCACAAGTGAATCACTTATAATTCAGCAATCATAAATTATCAAAACAGAAAGTCAGTTATATTAATTTGGTTGTACTGGCAAAGTTACAAAACGTGTAGATCATCATACAATTATACAGCATGATTGCGCAGTTAGTATATTATAAGACTGACTTTATGGTTTTATTTGTTCTTATGTTTTGCAAAAAAAACCCAACCTATTTACAAATGTAATTGACATTTGTCGTTTTGCCATTTTTTTCCATCTAAAATGGCAAAGTATTTAAATAAATTGTTTCAAATGCTAGCATTAAAGGGCCATGATACCCACATTTTTTCTTTCATGATTTAGAAAGAGAATGCATTTTTAAACATCTTTCTAATTTACTTCTATTATCTAATTTGTTTTATTCACTTGATATTCTTTGCTGAAAAGCATATCTAGATATGCTCAGTAGCTGCTGATTGGTTGCTGCACACAGAAGTCTCATGTGATTGGCTCACCCATGTGCATTGCTTTTTCTTCAAATAAGGATATCTCAAAAATGAAGCAAAATAAATAATAGAAGTAAATTGTAATGTTGTTTAAATTTGTATGTTCTATCTGAATCATGAAAGAAAGATTTTGGGTTTAGTGGCCCTTTAATCAATACACTGCAACAGAATGTCAAGCATAGCAACATCTTTTCCATAAATCCATTGTCCCCTACTAAAAATACATATCAAGGGGGCATGTTCCCATATTTTATTTTTTCTGAAAGAATGTTCTAATAAGAACAGATTTATGGACTGATGAGTCCAAGACTATGGGGCCTATTTATCAAGCTGTCAACTATGCTGCATTTGCCAGCACCAATACGCTCACCTAACATCGCCTAACTTCGCGGCCGCGGACCTAAATACGCTCTCCTTATTTATCAAAAAAGCTGTCAAAAAGCCGCGCACCAAGTATGGGGCGATGAGCAACGGACTGTTGTTAACTAACAGTCCTCGATCTCGCTGCTATTCGGCTTTTTTCCCAGCTTTATTTATACCCTGTTACTAAACACCGCCACTATACTAAAATGTTTAACCCCTATCCCGCCGCTCCCTGACCCCGCCGCAACTAAATACATTTATTAACCCCTATCCCGCTACTCCCGGACCCCGCCGCAACTAAATAAAGTTATTAACCCCTATCCCGCCGCTCCCGGACCCTTCCGCAACTAAATAAAGTTATTAACCCCTATCCCGCCGCTCCCGGAGCCCTCCGCAACTAAATAAATGTATTAACCCCTAAACCCCTGGTCTCCAACATCACTACCACTTACTAAACCTATTATCGCCCTAAACTAAATTAAGCTATTAACCCCTATACCTAACAACCCGCTATCTTTACATTAAAATTACAACATCCCTATCTTATAATACATTTAAACTTACCTTTAGAATTTAATTAAACTATATTAAACTATTGATTAACCTACACTAACTATTATACTAAAATTACATTAAATTACATTAAACTATTAATTAACCTACCCTAACTATTATACTAAAATTACATTAAACTAATAATTAAATTAACTATATCATATATTTAAAAACCTAACCCTACTCAAGTTATTTAAATCTACTATAAAAAATTACTAAGCTACAAAAAACTTTGCAATATAATTTTTATTAATATTTTATCATAGATCTACAGACTTAAATTTCATCAAAATTCACCACATATACAAAATTTTTTTTTATAGCATTACGTTCAGGCTATTTTTCACCTTCTTTATCAGTAATTAGAACTTGCATAGGAAAGAGAGAAGTGTGGAAAGGAAGATAAACCTATGTTCTTATTAAATTGTCATCCCTCCCCCTATTTAATTCATAGCCACTCCTCTCTAAGTCTACTCTCCATTATATATGTGGTGTTTTCAAACCTAGAAATTAATTCACTTTGTGTATCTCTATCCTGCATCTTAATCCAGAATTTCCATTTTTCAAAGAACCTTTCAACATTTACCTCTAAGTTATACCAGATGTCGTTTTGTTCGATCAAGAATTGTTTATGCGTTATATTTTTTAATGCTTTTAATGATGGTGCCCGTTCGTTCTTCCACCCTTTTAGGATGAGGTTTCTACTTAATATAATTAACATTGAGAAAAAAGTTTTACATTGTATAACTTCTGTTTTTTAAAAAAATTAAAAATATAACATGGTCTGCTTGTAATATCAACTGTTCATTACAAATTTTATTAGCCCAGTATGATACCATTCTCCAAAATCTTTGTATTTTCAGGCATGCTCATAGACAGTGAATTGAATTAACTTTGGTTCTACTACATTTTTCACATTTATATCCGCTGTTGACCTTCCCCCATTTAGACATTATTTCGGGTGTAATGTATGTCATCCATATGATTTTAACATGTAGTTCACGTAATGTCGATGCCAACGTGGCTCTCTCTACAATTCTTATGCTTTTTAGAATAGTCTGTGTGGTCAGGTCAGGAAAATACATATCTTTCCATTTTGATGTAATTTTCCCCAATTGTTCCTCATGCTCTGTGTGTTTTATAATATTATATAATAGTGATATAGAGAATTTATTATTTTTGTATGCGCTAAAAACTGGAATCAGAGGTGGGTGGTCCCATGTTTTCCCATATAATCTTAAAAGTTTCAAACAATAGTCTCTTATTTGTAGGTATGCATAATAATGCTCTTTCTTACACTGAAATTGTTCTTGAGCTTCCCCAAATTCTATAACCTTTGGGTTATCCCCTTCTCTGTTTACTATTTGTATTACATTAACTAATCCATGTTCCTCCCATTTTGCGCCAACATTTGTTAAGAATCCCAGTTGAAATTCTTGGTTTCCTTTGATTGTAAGGAACTGTGATACTGCAAATTTTAAGTTCAACTTATTGCAGATTTTATGCCATGCTATTATTGAGTCTTTAAATAAGTTTACTCTCTTATTATATAAAGGAAGTTTATTAACTTCCAGATGGACTATATTTTTCAGATCCAAAGGGCTCTATTTAACATGCACCGTATGGAGCTTGATGGCCCCTGTGTCTGGTGAGTCATCAGACTCGCCAGAAACAGCAGTTATGAAGCAGCGGTCACAAAGACCGCTGCTCCATAACCTGTCTGCCTGCTCTGAGCTGGCGGACACACATCGCCACAATACAACCCGATTGAGTACGATCGGGTTGATTGACACCCCCCTGCTGGCGGCCCATTGACTGCGAGTCTGCAGGGGGCGGCGTTGCACCAGCAGCTCTTGTGAGCTGCTGGTGCAATGCTGAATACGGCAAGCGTATTGCTCGCCATATTTAGTGAGATCTGGCGGACCTGATCCGCAGTGTCGGATCAGGTCCGCCAGACCTTGATAAATATGCCCCATAGGCTTAACTACTTGGGATTCTATCTCTAATATAGTAAAATGTCCTATATCTAGTAACCAATCTATAGCAATTTTCCCTACTGCCACTAGGTTATATAGACCAATGTCTGGTAGAGCCATTCCCATCAATTTCTTTGGAAGTGTTAATTTTCCATGGTTTAATCTTACTTTCTTTTTCCCCCATAAATATGTTTTGATAGACGTACTTATTTTCTTCCTTTCTAGATATTTCAAAAGCAAGGGAATGTTTTGAAAAGGGTTACAAAAAACTAACAACTAAGTTACACAAAATAAAAAACAATAAGTTAAACAAAACTAACAACTAAGTTACACAAAATAAAAAAACACTAATTTACAAAAAATAATAAACACTAAATTACACAAAATAAAAAATAAATTATCAAATATTTAAACTAATTACACCTAATAGAATAGCCCTATCAAAATAAAAAAGCCCCCCAAAATAAAAAAAAAACCCTAGCCTACAATAAACTACCAATGGCCCTTAAAAGGGCCTTTTGCAGGATATTGCCCCAAAGAAATCAGCTCTTTTACCTGTAAAAAAAATACAAACAACCCCCCCAACAGTAAAACCCACCACCCACACAACCAAACCCCCCAAATAAAAACTTATCTAAAACACCTAAGCTCCCCATTGCCCTGAAAAGGGCATTTGGATGGGCATTGCCCTTAAAAGGGCATTTAGCTCTTTTTCCGCCCAAAGTCCTTAATCTAAAATTAAAACCCACCTGATAAACCCTTAAAAAAACCTAACACTAACCCCCGAAGATCCACTTACAGTTTTTGAAGACCCGACATCAATCCTCAATGAAGCAGCAGAAGTCCTCAGTGAAGCCGACAGAAGTCTTCATCCAACCGGGCAGAAGTCTTCATCCAGAAGGCATCTTCTATCTTCATCCATCCAGCACGGAGCGGCTCCATCTTCAAGACATCCAGCGCAGAGCATACTCTTCTTTCGATGTCTTCTTTACAATGAGGTTTTCCTTTAAATGACGTCATCCAAGATGGCGTTCCTTACATTCCGATTGGCTGATAGAATTCTATCAGCCAATAGGAATTAAGGTGGAAAAAAATCCTATTGGCTGTTGCAATCAGCCAATAGGATTGAGCTTTTATCCTATTGGCTGATCCAATCAGCCAATAGGATTGAGCTTGCATTCTATTGGCTGATTGGAATAGCCAATAGAATGCAATCTCAATCCAATTGGCAGTGCCCATCCAAATGCCCTTTTCAGGGCAATGGGGAGCTTAGGTGCTTTAGATAGAATATTATTTGGGGGGGTTTGGTTGTGTGGGTGGTGGGTTTTACTGTGGGGGGTGTTTGTATTTTTTTTTACAGGTAAAAGAGTTGATTTCTTTGAGGCAATGCCCAGCAAAAGGCCCTTTTAAGGGCCATAGGTAGTTTATTGTAGGCTAGGGTTTTTTTTTTTTTATTTTGGGGGGGCTTTTTTATTTTCATTAGATTAGTTGTAATTAGTTTAAATATTTGATAAATTTTTTTATTTCGTGTAATTTAGTGTTTATTATTTTTTGTAACTTAGTGTCTTTTATTTTGTGTAACTTAGTTGTTTTTTGTAATTTAGTAATTCTTTATAGTAGATTTAAATAACTTGAGTAGGGTTATGTTTTTAAATATATAATATAGTTAATTTAATTGGTAGTTTAATGTAATTTTAGTATAATAGTTATGTCAGGTTAATTAATAGTTTAATATAGTTTAATTTAATTCTAAAGGTAAGTTTAAGTTTATTATAAGATAGGGATGAGTTAATATTTAATATAAAGTTATTGGGTTGTTAGGTTTAGGGGTTAATAGCTGATTTTAGTTTTTGGCGATGTGGAAGGCTGGCGGTTTAGGGGTTAATAGGTTTAGTAAGTGGTAGTGATGTGGAAGGCCAGGGATTTAGGGGTTAATACAATTAGTTAGTTGCCGGGGGCTCTGGGAGTGGCGATTTAGGGGTTAATAACTTGATTTAGTTGCGGCGGGGTCCGGGAGCTGCGGGATAGGGGTTAATAACATTATCAGTACACAGGAGGTGACGTAGCTACAGCCCAGGAGGTGTGTGAGTTGCTAGCCAATTACAGCCCTCAAATGTCGGCAAATGCACTGGCGGGGTGCCAGCTTAGAAAAAAGTCGAGCCAACTTCATAGAACCAGAGTCAAAAGAAGCAGCACTCCAGGGTAGTAGAATAAAATCCAAACCTTTATTCTCACATGTTAAAAAGCAAAAAAAGCAAAAAACATACAGTGCAGTACAGCACGGCACAGCACAAGAGCAAAAATCACAGATGGAGAGGGGAGCGGAGTCCTGACATGTTTCGTGCTATTCAGCACTTAATCATAGGATAACTCTCCACCTGTGTGGTGCACCATTTAACTATATCTTAACCAATCACAATATCAAAGGCTGAATCACACCCTCAGAGCCGAATACTTAGGTGTAAATGGTGCATCACAAAGGAATAAAGAATAATGTAACAATGTGACATAACAATTGATAAAACAAATAAGAAGATAAAAAAAGGAATCAAAAAGTGTAATGAAGAAACATTGTTGCAAATTCTCATTATTGATCATTATATGTGTATATATAAAAAAAACCATATAAATACATAAATATACCAAAAAAGTAGATAGAACAATAAATATATCAATAAAGAGGAATTTTTGCTCTTGTACTGTGCCGTGCTGTACTACACTGTATGTTTTTTGCTTTTTTTGCTTTTTAACATGTGAGAATAAAGGTTTGGATTTTATTCTACTACCCTGGAGTGCTGCTTCTTTTGACTCTGGTTAATAACATTATGTAGGTTGCGGTGGGGTCTGGGAGCGGCGGTAAAGGGGTTAATAACATTATGTAGGTTGCTGTGGGATCCGGGAGCAGCAGGATAGGGGTTAATAACATTATGTAGGTTGCGGTGGGGTCCGGAAGCGGCGGGATAGGGGTTAATAACATTATGTAGGTTTGCGGTGGGGTCCGGGAGTGGCGGTATAGGGGTTGTTAATAACATTATAAAGGTTGCGGTGGGGTCCGGGAGCAGCAGGATAGGGGTTAATATATTTTATTTAGTGGCGGCGATGTCAGGACTGCAGATTAGGGGTGTTTAGACTCTGGGCTTATGTTTGGGTGTTAGGTGTAAACGTAACTTTTATTCTAGCATAGAAATCAATGGGATATCGGGCAGCAGCGAACATAAGCTTTCACTACTTTCAGACTCCCATTGATTCCTATGGCATCCGCGGCCTCCAGGGTTGCGGATTGAAAAGCAGGTACTCTGGGCCGGAATAGTGGCGAGTGTACCTGTTAGAAGTTTGATAACTTGCAAAAGTAGTCAGATAGTTCCGAATTTGTATTCGGAACATCTGTAATGACGTAAGCATCAATCTGTGTCGGACTGAGACCGGCGGATCGTATGTTACGTCACAAATTTCAACTTTTGCCGGTCTGTAGGCTTTGATAAATAAGGCGAATCAGGCTCGCCACAATTACGCTGCGGAATTCCAGCGTATTTGCAGTTGAGGCTTGATAAATAGGCCCCTATAAGGTTTGTTCAGTTGCAGTATGGAGGGATATGTTAGAAGACTTTTAAAAAAAAAAAAAGGCTATCCCAAGTTGTGCATCCCAACCTTGAAAAACTATTGGTTTCTGAGGTAAAATATAAGGCTGATATATCATTTCTTAAGAAATGCCTTGAACTTGAGATTGTGCCTAAGGGTCTATTAGTCACAAAAGACTGTGCTTTCCCTATATGTAAACCAAAATACTCAATCAGATGGGCAGAGGCATTATCTATTGCCTCAGTCACTTTAATGAACATTATTATAGACTATAGGGAAGAATTAATGCAAGAAACCGATAGTGAAATAAAGGAGGATGAGCAAATTTTGATGAATTTAGAAAATTCAGGTATTGACATCACTGACAGAAAAGTAAATTTAGTCAAGAAAGTCACTAAAATTAGAGAAGACGTGATTACAAAGAAAACCAAAAAGCTGAGAAGAGAACTAGATGAGAAAAAAACAAATGAGGGAGGTAATGATGAAACAATGAATCAAACAGAATTTAATTCTGATGGAAGCAATATGGAGGGTGACACACTAGAACAACCAAATCAAATTCCTGAAGATCCACCATTAGGAACACATCAGAGAACACAGCAGGTCAGGTTTGATAGACCTCGTCCACAAATTCCAAGATTCTATATGAATAGATCTCAGAGAAATAGGCCATATAGAGAATATAGTCCTAATCGATACGAATGGGTTGGGGCTGACAACTATCAGGACCTATACCATCAGAGAAGGGATAATAGAAACCATTGGGGGTCACAATATTCTAGATCAGAACCCTATTATAGGCACTATGATAGCCCAGCACAACCATGGGAACCAACTTCCCAACATAGATTTCAGAGGAATAACTATAGAGACAGAGGAAACTATGGTCAAAATAACTACTCACCGTGGAATCATAGGAGAGGGACACAAAGAAGCTATCATAAAGATGAAAAAGGAAATTACCCTCACAACTACTATTATACAGAAGAGAAAAACAACCACTATTGGACTCCGAAACATAAGTCTACACATCAGGATAACATTGAGGCACCAAGGAATGATCAAAATCACAACGAATACGTAAGGAGAACCCATGAACTATACGGTAAGGAGGGATCTAAGAAGACTGGTACAATCATCAAACAGGGTGAACAACCACAAAAAAAGATTTCAGATGTGGACACCAACTTGGGGAATTCTCTGAACCAGATTGCCTCATCATCACATTTTTTAAGAATGAACCCTTCAACAGTAAAGGACAAGACAATACAACAACAACAAATACGTCTGAACTAAAAACAACAAAGAAGAAGAGAATCAGAGGCAAACGTGGAGGGGGCAAAACAAAGAAGAAAATAAAGGTACTGCACGGAAATGATAAAGAAGGACTGGAGCCATATATTAAGGATCTCCAACAGATAGCTACATCCTCTAAGTCAGATATAGAAACAAGTATCTCTGACAACAGAAGGAACATAAATTCTGGCGATGGCATTTTTAACCTCAGCAGGCATGACATTAAAAAAGAAGAGAGAGAAGTTCTGAAATATGGCCTCTCATTTGCTCCTACTAGAAGCCTGGATAAATTCCAAACAATTACTAATACAAAGGAATTTATAAGGAAATTAACCTTAAAAAGATACTTTCTCAAATCTCCTTTGGAATCCATGGCACCAAAAAGCTACACTACAGCTGATGCTGGGAACAACTATATACATACAGGATTGAAACCGAAATCAAGTTCTACCCTACTTATGCAAAGGGAAATGCCATCGATGTATTTGAGATCGTGGTTACTAAAGACATCAGAGATATCAAACCAAAGAAATTGAAGAGGATAAGACAAAATCTGTCCAGGCAACACATAGAGACTATCAGAAGTCTTGAGGAAAATAACCAACTGACGATAAAACCAGCCGATAAAGGAGGGGGAATCGTCATCCTGGACAGAGATAAATATATGGCAGAAAACCAACGCCTATTAAAGGACACAACGTATTTGAAGCTGAAACAGAATCCCGTTACAGGTTTCCAAGAAGAACTCAGAGAACTGTTAACAAAAGCTAGAACAATGGGTATATTAGACGAAAAAGAGCACAGATATTTGGACATTGACCATCCTATAACACCTATACTGTATCACTTACCCAAGATACACAAAACTTTAACGAACCCTCCGGGTCGTCCTATTATCTCTGGAATTGGCTCTCTCACAAGCAACTTATCGGAGTATGTGGACCAACATCTACAGAAGTACGTAAGGGCCCTCCCGTCATATCTAAGAGACTCAACACAAGTCTTAAATATCTTAGACAACACACCATGGGAAGAAGGCTATATCCTTGCAACCTGTGACGTAGCAGCATTATACACCAGCATACCTCATAAAGAAGGACTTGAGGCAATCAAATGGTTTCTGGATAAAGATCCACTGATGTTAGAAGATCAGGCCAAATTCATATTGGATAGCATCCAGTACATTCTTACACACAACTATTTTAACAATGAGGGGATGTACTACCAACAAATTTGTGGGACAGCTATGGGGACCAGGTTTGCGCCCAGCTATGCTAATTTGTACATGGGAAGATGGGAGAGCATCTTCTGGGATTCATGCCCAGCGAGCGCGGACCTGGTCCTATACCGCAGATATATTGATGATGTCCTAATAGTCTGGAAGGGCTCAACAGAAGATCTCTTGTACACAATTGAGGTCATGAATCAAAACCATCAGAATTTGAAGTTCACCTACAACTGGAACTTTAAGGAAATAGTTTTCTTGGATCTAAAAATAGAAGCTCTAAACGGAAAATGGGAAACATCTACGTACTTCAAATCGGTTGACAGTAACAGCTATATACACTATGAGAGCTGCCACCATGAGAAATGGAAAGAAAATATCCCAAAGAGCCAATTCCTAAGGGTCCGAAAGAATTGTTCAAATATTGAAACCTGGGAAAAACAAGTGAGATGACTAAAAGAGAAATTTGTGGAAAGAGGTTATAAGGAGGAACATCTAGACCAAAAAATAGAAGAAGTACGACAGGTGGAGAGGAAAGAGTTAACCAAATACAAAGATCATAAGCAATATGAGACAGAGGATGCTATAAATGTACCATTAATAACAGAATACAGCAGCAATCGATACATCATTGAAAATATCTTTAAAAGACACTGGCACCTTCTAAAAAACGACGACATTATTGGAGATAAACTCCCCAACCAGCCAAAATTCGTTTATATAAAGAAAGGAAATCTCAAAAATAGATTAGCACCAAGTCCACCCAAGAAGAAGAAGACCAATACACATGATGCAATGGGGAGACCAGTAAAGGGATTTTTTCCATGCCCCACCTGCAAAGCATGCAGAAGAGGGGTAAAGACTAAAAAATTCAAGTCCAATCAGACTGGAGAAGAATTTACTATCAAAGATCTGATTAGATGTCAAAATACGGGGATAATCTACCTTATGGAATGTGGGCTCCAATACATCGGCCAAACCTCTAGAAGCTTCAGAGATCACATACTGTTGATCGAAAAACAAAATAAAGAAACAACACTTTATAAACATTTTGCCACGAAGCACAATGGTAGAATACAAGACATGAAATTTATAGGTATACAAAAAGTTGCCAAGAACTGGAGAGGGGGTAATTTTGAAAAGAGCCTCTTAAAAGCAGAATCCAAATGGATCTTCTTATTAGACTGCTTACACCCGAAAGGTCTGAATAATAGGGAGGATCTTACCTACCTCTTCAATTTATGATATGTATCTGCCAATGTCCTCATAGGACAGTATAAAATTCCTCTCCAAAGACTTTTTAAAAAAACAAAAAGACCTTTGAATCATCTGGGCTATTGAAAAACTAGTCTATATAAAGACACAAGCTAGACTTATAAGATAGTGCTGTATCATTTATAATTCTATAAACCCACTGTTTTAAAGCTTCTGGGTTATTACACAATTTAGCCTTTACAAAGACCTACATTTATAGAAGATCCGGTATCGTATATATCCAATCCAAAGTCTCATTATATAGGCATTGTAGCCCTCCACCCAAATATATAGAAGTTCATCCATGTTTGCTCATTAATTGCGTATCAATTTTTGTCTGCTTAAGGTTACCCTTCACCCTACCACATATTTGTTTACCATCTTCTGTTTGATCTTCTGATCACCATTAAAATCTAAGCTCCACAATACTATATAATTGTGGGTTAGAATGATTTAAAAGTAGGTTTTGCAGATTCAACCTTCTAAGCAATTAGTGTGGACATCTATACAGTTATCCTATTAACATAAGAAGAAGGCTTTTTCCTCTATTTTCCTCTATTGTTCTAGTTCTCAACTATTAAACAGCAAATGTAGACTGTTTCCTATTTATATACCCTTTTATATATATACCCTTAATTACATTCATGAGCATACACTTGTATGTTTATTTCTCTGACATAGAAATGTATACACTGGACTTGTCCAGCTATCACTAGTTTCCTTATTCAATTACTATGATGGCGTTGTAATCTAATATATTTATGCGACCAGAATCAGGTACATATCCCTTTTATTTCTCGCTAAATATGAGATACCATGTCCTGGTTTTATCTATATCTTTATATACGTATAACTAATTATACATATCAGATAGATGGACAACTAAGTCCAAATTGTTTCTATTGGAACTTTGTATTCTCTATGCTGAATTTTTGGAGCAAACGAGATACATATATATATATATATATATATATATATATATATATATATATATACATTCTAGGACTTTTTTTAATAACTAAGCAGTTTGCCCTCTGTAAATAATTCATCACAGGTCAATTTCTTCCTCCTCTCACTATGATTCTGATCTTTTTTAAAATAAATTAAAATAACTTTATTTCTTATAAATATGCGAGATCTTACCATCTGAGCATGGCTCAATGACATTGAAGGATCCATAAAAGTATATACAACTTCTCTTCTCTTTATGAAATGTCAAACATATCTCAAAATATTTTAACAATATGTTAACACATATTATAATATTTAAGATCACTTAATCCACTACCAGTGTATCTTAAACACACTTTGGCAATATGTTAACACATATTATAATATTTGAGACCATTCAATCCATCTACTAGTGTAATGATGGATATATAAAATATGGCTATAGAAAGAAAATATTATCTGACCCCTTTGGACTTAAGAGAAATAGATAACAAAACCATTATTTCATTTCCAAAAATACTTGCCGTTATTGTTTTTATTGTTTCCTTTTTCCCACTGACATAAAATATGTGTTAGTTTTTTGTAAATCTCAATGTTTGTGATTGCATAGCCTTTATCTATCGTTATAACGTTTGGGGGCCAATAGTGCCTTGACACTTATCCCCTTTAGCGACACATTGGTGGGCATTGTTCTGACATCTTTATCCCCAGGGCTCTCTAAGGATTTAATATACTAGATGGGAGGCGTAACTGACAGCCGCATATATTAGCATTGTACAGCATGCTAATGTTGCTAGCGGCTTGTCTATGTAATATCGCCGGACCGGAAGTGACGTCAACGGTTACGTCACTACCGGGTAGCTCCGATATTGGGCTTGAAACCGGTAAGCCAAAACAAAGATACCGGCAATTGAGAAAGAAACAACTGGATAAATCTAAGGCCATATACATGCCTTTTGAATGACCTATATATTTAGATATGTATAAAATGAATCCGGGAAAATTTATATACTTCCAGTTTGCCATATGGGGGAATCTTTTAGATGTTACACAGGAAGTGATGCTACACTTTATGGGGGAATCTTTTAGATGCTACACAGGAAGTGGAGGGGAATCTTTTAGATGTTACACAGGAAGTGATGCTACACTTTATGGGGGAATCTTTTAGATGTTACACAGGAAGTGGAGGGGAATCTTTTAGATGTTACACAGGAAGTGATGCTACACTTTATGGGGGAATCTTTTAGATGTTACACAGGAAGTGATGCTACACTTTATGGGGGAATCTTTTAGATGTTACACAGGAAGTGGAGGGATTTGGCGCCCAAACAATACAATTAATCAATTAAACTACCATATAGGCTACTTCTAAACTGTATATAAGGCTAGCTGCCATTACCAATATTCTAGTCTTGAGAAAGGCCATTTTTTGAGGGCAGAAACGCGTTGACATATTGGTAAGCATTACTTTAATCTTTACTTCATTCTCATATTGGATACACTATGTTGTGAATTTCTTTTTTTACAGGGACACTTTTTAGGATACCATAGGAGCAGCTGACAGGTGCTAGGATCCAATCAGCTACTTTAGCTACCACACTCATGAATTTGGATCTGTTAAAGTAACTAACATTGGAAGGAATCAATTTCCTCACTTTCACCTTGCTTTTCATCACCCATTTTTTCCACTTTTTAGTTTTGATTGACTTATTTTTGTTCTTCACTAACATTTGTTGATCAACTTTTTGAACACTTTTTTGGATTATATTTTATTTTTTATGTTATTGCATATTGTGTATTTTATTTTTTATGTTATTGCATATTGTGTATTTTATTTAATTATATCTTAACCTCACTGGATTAAGTAGCTAGCATTTTTATATCCATTTGCACTCACTCACTATTTGATCGTATCTATACAATTATTTTGCTACCCCCCTTTTTTTTTGCACTGCAGTGCATTTTTCTATTTTTTGGAACAATATTTTTGAAACACTATTTTTGAACACTATTGTTTGTACTATTGTTTATTAGTTTTTTGCTTGATGCACTTGCTATAGTTGTACTTAGGCTAATTCTGTTTTATTAGTATACACTCTTATTCTGGTGTACCACTCACACTGATCACCTGTTATTACCTCTGTTTTTATTGTAATTATCAGCTTTGGCCCTTTGAGCCGCTTCTGTAAGATATTCCTGTATTTGTAATTTTATTTATATGTGCTTTTAACATTTTTTATATATAGTCTTTTATTACTGATGCTTTTTAACATGGTTCATTAAATAATCTTCTTTTATCTCTCTGTGAGTATATTTATCCCTTGGCCTCTTGTTGGCGCTGTATTCACTTCTTACTACTTATGTATATTAAAGGGACAGTATACACCACGTTTCATATAACTGCATGTAATATAAAGTACTATAAAGAATAATATGCACAGATACTGATATAAAAATCCAGTATAAAACTTACTTAGAAGCTTCCAGTTTAGCTCTGTTTAAAAGGTTACTGGAACACCCACTGCAAGTGGGAAATAGCAGACCCTGACCCTTCCTTTGCATATGAATAGACCCTTTACACAAACAGAATCAAGCTGGAGTAGGTATACGTCGGTATTCTCCTAAAACTTTGGGGCTTGGTTAGGAGTCTGAAAATCAGAGCAATGTTATTTAAAAATAAACAAAACTATACATTTAAAAAAACAAAAACTGTATGGGCT
Organism: Bombina bombina; assembly: GCF_027579735.1. Classification (NCBI taxonomy): domain Eukaryota; kingdom Metazoa; phylum Chordata; class Amphibia; order Anura; family Bombinatoridae; genus Bombina; species Bombina bombina. The sequence continues at coordinate 291,626,616 of NC_069504.1, forward strand.
ATATAAATGGATATTCTGCAAAACATTTAAGCAAAGAAAAATCTAGTGTATAATGTATAAAGTACAGGAAAGTAAAAATCAAACTTGTATGATTCAGACAGAGCACGCAATTGAAAACAACTTTTCAATTTGCTTCTATTATGTAATTTGTTTTGTTATCTTGGTATTATCTTGAAGATTAAACCTAGGTAGGTGGGTAGGAGCGTGGACGTGTCTTTAGCATTCTAGGTCAACAGTGTTTGCAACATTATTGTTTATAGAAATATTATACATAGTTGCAAACACTTCGCTCAGATGACTAAAGAGACGCGTATGCTCCTGATCTCATCTAAGATTACTCTTTAGCAAAGGATATAAAGAGAACTAAGAAAAATTAATAATAGGAGTAAATTGGAAAAATGTTTAAAATGTCATATTCTATCAAATTCATTTAAAGGGACAGTCTACACAAGATTTGTTTTTGTTTAAAAAGTTAGATATTCCCTTTATTACCCATTCCCCAGTTTTGCATAACCAGCACAGTTATATTAATATACTTTGTACCTCTGTAATTACCTTGTATCTAAGCATCTTCTGACAGCCCCCTGATCCCATGACATTTTATTTATTATCTATTGACTTGCATTGCTTGCAGTGAGTCACAGCCTTTAGAAATTATCATAGGAGTGTACCTATGTTTAGCTTTCAACTAAGAATACCAAGAGAACAAAGCACATTTGATGATAAAAGTAAATTAGAACGTTGTTTAAAATTGCATGCCCTATCTGAATCATGAAAGTTTATTTTTGACTAGACTGTCCCTTTAAATTTAATTTTGACCCTACTGTCCCTTTATTGGCATTAATCATCAAGTACCGTAAACACTAATTTAGGGGTTTCTGCAAAAAATACAAAGTTGAATAAATGGAAACACCTGAGACAATCAAGTAGAATACCAGTTTGTGTGAATTTATTTTTATATTGGTTGGACAATTGTGATACTTGATGTAGAACAAGTCCCTTTGGGTTTCTCAGATTTTCTTTTTATTTATATATCTATAGTATATATATCAGCATTTAAACTCTACAATGTAAAAGGTCTGCGTAAAGCTAGTTTTGTTATCAAAATGTGCATTGTTTTGTTTTGCAAACCAGTAACAAAGGAATAATCCATTTTAAAAGCCTGTTCTTCTATTTCCTCTGCTGAGGACAATAAGGGATAGATTCAGAAGAAGTTAGGTTTGTGATGTCTTCACTTTGTCTTCACAAAACAACAACAATTAGAGTCAAAGTGATTGTGTGCTGTAAAATCCCTTAGGGCCAGATTACAAGGGGCATGCTATTTAGCACTTTCACTTGGGCACAAACACCATCAAAAGTAAACTTTTAGCGTGCACGGGTTAGCGCGCATATTTCAAGTTCAAAGTAAATGGTGTGTGGACATTGCGCGCAAGTAAAACCTGACGTGCACAAACTTCAGAACCTCGGGTATCACACCTGTGTTCTTCTCCCCATAGCCTTCAATGAAACCAGTAATAAAAAAAGGGAATATATAACTCTTGCACTAACCAGACGGCATTTGAACAATTGCGCTCAACCCTACGTGAGTTATGAATATTTCACATGCCAAATGTTCTTCCCATAGAAGAAAATATTTTTTTTTTTAAAATATATTTCTATATACAAATATGATGATGTTTTGTTAAATATATGTGTGTACACACACATAAATATAAATATATATATATATATATATATATATATATATATATATATAGATAGATAGATAGATAGATAGATAGATACAGGGATATCTATTTAAAATACTAAGTACATTTTCCCCTTTGTGAAGAACATTGGAATGTAAATATTTACAGTAAATACACAGTAAAACAGATTATTAAAATCAAAATTTAATCAAAAAAACTGTTGGCGCTCTACAAATACCTGATAATAATAATAACAACAATATTAGGTATTTGAGTGGAAAAGGTTTCAAAGTATGCATACAGACATATATATATATATATATATATATATATATATATATATATATATATATATATATATATATATATACACATACAAAGGAATAGAAAGAGAAGAATGTAGGGAAACCTTTAAAGGGACAGTCTACACCAGAATTTTTATTGTTTTAAAAGATAGATAATCCCTTTATTACCCATTCCCCAGTTTTGCATAACCAACACAGTTATAATAATATACTTTTAACCTCTGTGATTATCTTGTATCTAAGCCTCTGCAAACTGCCCCTTTATTTCAGTTCTTTTGACAGACTTGCAGTTTAGCCAATCAGTACCTGCTCACAGATAACTTCACGTGCACGAGCACAGTGTTATCTATATGAAATATGTGAACTAACACCCTCTAGTGGTGAAAAACTGTTAAAATGCATTCTGAAAAAAGGTGGCCTTCAAGGTCTAAGAAATTAGCATATGAACCTCCTAGTTTAAAGGGACAGTCAAGTATAAATTAAACTTTCATTATTCAGATAGGACTTTTAATTTTAATCGACTTTCCAATTTACTTTTATCATCAAATTTGCTTTTTTCTCTTGGTATTCTTAGTTTAAACTAAACATAGGTAGGCTCATATGCTAATTTCTAAGCCTTTGAGGGCTGCCTCTTATCACATGCTTTTTAAATCTCTTTTCAACACAAAGAGACAGAAAGTACACGTGGGCTATATAGATAAAACTGTGTTCAGGCACAGAAAGTTATTTAAGATCTAGCACAATACAATGCTAAATTTAAGACAATAGATGATAAACAGTCACAGTCATGTGATCAGGGGGTTGGAAGAAGGTTCCTAGATACAAGGTAATCACAAAGGTAAAAAGTACATTAATATAACTGTGTTGGTTATGCAAAACTAAGGAATGAGTAAAAAAGGGATTATCTATCTTTTAAAACAATAACAATTCTATGGTTGACTGTCCCTTTAAGCTTTCAACTAAGAATAGCAAGAGAACAAAGCAAAATTGGTGATAAAAGTAAATTGGAAAATTGTTTAAAATTGCATGCCCTATCTGAATCATGAAAGTTTATTTTGGCTTAGACTGTCCCTTTAACCAGGTGCTGGATAAAGGTTCCCCTACATTCTTCTCTTTCTATTCTTACCAGTCGATAAGTCTGCCCAGAGGACAGTCTAATAATTTTTTAAACTATAGATGTAGAAACAACATATTTTGCAACTCTTTTTTTATATAAGAATTTAAGCTACAGGTGTAGCAATACTATAATTTTAATGGACTACTACTTAAATATATCAAATATTTTCTATATAATAAACTACAGATATAGCCACACTCTAGACAAACTACTGTCCTAAATAAATACAAAATTTCTTCTCTTTAAATTATATCTACTTTAAGTATATTTCTTTATATACATAACCCCTAAACCGCAAAACCCCTACATCGCAAAAAACCTATTTACCCTATTAACCACTAAACCGCAAAACCCCTATATCGCAATAAACCTATTTACCCTATTAACCCCTAAACTGCAAAACCCCTAGATCGCAATAAACCTATTTAACTTATTAACCCTTTAAACTGCCAAAACCCACAACGCAAATAACTATTTAAATAACTAAGTACAGTACATTAACCTAACACCCCCTAACATAACAACCCCTAACCTAACACCCCATTAAATAAACCCAAATTATCTTAACTAATACATTCTAAAGTTACAAAAAATAAAAAAAAATAAGTTTACTAAAAATAATTTGTAAAATAAATAAAGGATGTTCCTGGAAGAAGAAGACTTCACCGCCTGGAACAGGACCTTCTCCGCCGGACTTCAGGAACCGTGAGTACCAACCTGGGGGTTAGACTTAGGATTTTTAAACTTTTTTTGGGGGGGGGGATTAGTTTTATTTAGATTAGGGATTGGCAGAAAAATAGCTAAATGCCCTTTTAAGGGCAATGCCCAAACAAATGCCATTTTCAGGGCAATGGGTAGTTTAGGTTTTTTAGTGTTAGGTTCTTTTATTTTGGGGGGTGGGGGGGTTAATGTTAGGTGGGACTTTGTATATTTTTTGTAAAAGAGCTGATTATCTTGGGGCAATGCCCTGCAAAAAGCCCTTTAAGGGCTACTGGTAGTTTAATATTAGAGTAGGGGGTATTTTTATTTTGGGGGGTCTTTTTTATTTTCATAGGGAGTAGGTTTCATTTTGTTAAATTTGGAAATTTGATTTTTTTTTTATTTTCTGTAATGTTAGCTTTTTTTATTTTTGTAAACTTATTTTTTTATTTTTTGTAACTTTAGAATGTATTAGTTTAGGTAATTTGGGTTTATTTAATGGGGTGTTAGGTTAGGGGTTGTTAGGTTAAGGGGTGTTAGGTTAGGGGTTCTTAGGTTAGAGGGTGTTAGTGTACTGTACTTAGTTATTTAAATAGTTATTTGCGTTGTGGGTTTTTCCGGTTTAAGTTAAATAGGTTTATTGCAATGTAGGGGTTTTGCGGTTTAGGGGTTAATAGGGTAAATAGGTTTATTGCGATGTAGGGGTTTTGCGGTTTAGGGGTTAATAGGGTAAATAGGTTTATTGCTATATAGGCATTTTGCGGTTTAGGAGTTAATACTTTGTGTAGGTTTTTTTTGCTATATTTCGTGCGGGCGGTGGGTTTTTTTAATACTTGATGTGGGCGGTTATTTATTTATTTTTAATACTTGATGCGGGCGTTTTTTTTTTTTTTTTTTTTTTTAATACTTAATGCGGGCGGTTATTTTTTTTTTTAATACTTGATGCAGGCGTTTTTTGTTTTTAATACTTGATGCGGGCGGTTAGTTTTATTTTTTAATACTTGATGCGGGCATTTTTAAAAAAAATACTTTAACCCCTTAATGACCACAGCACTTTTCCATTTTCTGTCTGTTTGGGACCAAGGCTATTTTTACATTTCTGCGGTGTTTGTGTTTAGCTGTAATTTTCCTCTTACTCATTTTCATTTACTGTACCCACACATATTATATACCGTTTTTCTCGCCATTAAATGGACTTTCTAAAAATACCATTATTTTCATCATATCTTATAATTTACTATAAAAAATTTTTATAAAATATGAGGAAAAAATTGAAAAAAACAAACTTTTTCTAACTTTGACCCCCAAAATCTGTTACACATCTACAACCACCAAAAAACATCCATGCTAAATAGTTTCTAAATTTTGTCCTGAGTTTAGAAATACCCAATGTTTACATGTTCTTTGCTTTTTTTGTAAGTTATAGGGCCATAAATACAAGTAGCACTTTGCTATTTCCAAACCATTATTTTTAAAAATTAGCGCTAGTTACATTAGAACACTGATATCTTTCAGGAATCTCTGAATATCCATTGACATGTATATATTTTTTTTAGTAGACATCCCAAAGTATTGATCTAGGCCCATTTTGGTATATTTCATGCCACCATTTCACCGCCAAATGCGATTAAATACAAAAAATTGTTCACTTTTTCACTAATTTTTTCACAAACTTTTGGTTTCTCACTGAAATTATTTACAAACAGCTTGTGCAATTATGGCTTAAATTGTTGTAAATTCTTCTCTGGGATCCCCTTTGTTCAGAAATAGCAGAAATATATGGCTTTAGCGTTGCTTTTTGGTAATTAGAAGGCTGCTAAATGCCACTGCGCACTACACGTTTATTATGCCCAGCAGTGAAGGGGTTAATTAGGGAGCATGTAGGGAGCTTTTAGGGGTAATTTTAGCTTTAGTGTAGTGTAGTAGACAACCCCAAGTATTGATCTAGGCCAATTTTGGTATATTTCATGCCACCATTTCACCGCCAAATGCGATCAAATTAAAAAAAAACGTTAAATTTTTCACAATTTTAGGTTTCTCACTGAAATCATTTACAAACAGCTTGTGCAATTATGGCACAAATGGTTGTAAATGCTTCTCTGGGATCCCCTTTGTTCAGAAATAGCAGACATATATGGCTTTGGCGTTGCTTTGTGGTAATTAGAAGGCCGCCAAATGCCGCTGCGCATCACACGTGTATTATGGCTAGCAGTGATGGGGTTAATTATGTAGCTTGTAGGGAGCTTGCAGGGTTAATTTTAGCTTTAGTGTAGAGCTCAGCCTCCCACCTAAAACATCAGACCCCCTGATCCCTCCCAAACAGCTCTCTTCCCTCCCCCACCCCACAATTGTCACCGGCCAGTACTAAAATAAAAGCTATATTTGGCCTTTTTTTTTTTAAGCATATTTACATATGCTGCTGTGTAGGATCCCCCCTTAGCCCCCAACCTCACTGATCCCCCACCAAATAGATTTCTAACCCTCCCCCTCTGCCTTAATGGGCGCCATCTTGGGTACTGGCAGCTGTCTGCCAGTACCCAGTTTAGTAACAAAAAGTATGTTTTGTTTTTTTTATTGCCTTTTTCTGTAGTGTAGCTTCCCCCCCCCCAAGACCAACCCCCACCCCTTCCAGAACCCTTAGATGATCATTTAATTTTTTTAATTTTTTTTTTTTTTTTAAACTTTTTTTTCCGCAGTGTAGCGGTTCCCTCCCGCTCCCGCCCCATGCACGTGCCTGCCCGCAGCCCCCCCCGTGCACGTGCGTGCTCCCGTCTGTCCCGCCCCCCTCCACTCCACTCAGCACATCGATGGCCGCCCACCCGCCTCCCAGACTTGCTCCCACCCACCAACGATACCGGCCACCGATGTCCGGTGCAGAGAGGGCCACAGAGTGGCTCTCTCTGCATCGGATGGCCAAGGGGGGTTATTGCAGGATGCCTCGATATCGAGGCATCACTGCAATAACCGGAAAGCAGCTGCAAGCGAGCAGGATCGCTTCCAGCTGCTTTCCAGACCAAGGACGTACGCCACACGTCCTCGGTCATTAACTGTATTTTTTTTGAGGATGTGTGGCATACGTCCTTGGTCGTTAAGGGGTTAAAGGGCCAGTAAACATAGAAAATAATGTTATATAATTCTGCACATAGTGCAGAATTATATAACATTATATTAGTGCTAGCTTTATAGAACCTAATATTGCCAGTGAACTTTTATTAAAAAAGAGTGTTTTCCAGACCCGCTCTCTGTGCTCTACTGAGCGGGTCTGTTTTTTTCACTGAGCGCATCTGGCCAGCTGTCTAGTCACAGCCCGGCCTGATCGCGCCATTACAGCAGAGCTGCACTGAGTGTAATGGCGTGATCGGGCCGTTTTTAGTTTTTTTAGGGTGTTTTTTTTTAGATTAGGGCTTTTTTATGGGCTTAAAAAAAGCTGAATGCCCTTTTAAGGGCAATGCCCATACAAATGCCCTTTTCAGGCAATGGGTAGATTAGGTTTTATTTTATAAGTAAAAAATGCTAAGGAGTGCCTAATGTATAATAAGGCAGGGAATAATTTAATAAAACAAAATAAACATAAAATAACCTAAAACACCCTAACTGAAGAGTATAACAGGGAATGTAAAATTGGTAAGATATAATGATCAAACAATTTACACTTTGGAATAAAATACATAAAATAACACAGATATGGATTAAACTTAGAATATCAAACTAAACAATATTGAACAAGATATGAATCAATAAATAAATGAATGAATATGGTATCAGTGGATTCCCATACCATATTCATTCATTTATTTATTGATTCATATCTTGTTCAATATTGTTTAGTTTGATATTCTAAGTTTAATCCATATCTGTGTTATTTTATGTATTTTATTCCAAAGTGTAAATTGTATGATCATTGTATCTTACCAATTTTACATTCCCTGTTATACTCTTCAGTTAGGGTGTTTTAGGTTATTTTATGTTTATTTTGTTTTATTAAATTATTCCCTGCCTTATTACAGGGAGTGCAGAATTATTAGGCAAATTAGTATTTTGACCACATCATCCTCTTTATGCATGTTGTCTTACTCCAAGCTGTATAGACTCGAAAGCCTACTACCAATTAAGCATATTAGGTGATGTGCATCTCTGTAATGAGAAGGGGTGTGGTCTAATGACATCAACACCCTATATCAGATGTGCATAATTATTAGGCAACTTCCTTTCCTTTGGCAAAATGGGTCAAAAGAAAGAGATATATTGCAGAGGGATGCAGCACTCTTAAAATTGCAAAGCATCTGAAGCGTGATCATCGAACAATCAAGCGTTTCATTCAAAATAGTCAACAGGGTCGCAAGAAGCGTGTGGAAAAACCAAGGCGCAAAATAACTGCCCATGAACTGAGAAAAGTCAAGCGTGCAGCTGCCAAGATGCCACTTGCCACCAGTTTGGCCATATTTCAGAGCTGCAACATCACTGGAGTGCCCAAAAGCACAAGGTGTGCAATACTCAGAGACATGGCCAAGGTAAGAAAGGCTGAAAGACGACCACAACTGAACAAGACACACAAGCTGAAACGTCAAGACTGGGCCAAGAAATATCGCAAGACTGATTTTTCTAAGGTTTTATGGACTGATGAAATGAGAGTGAGTCTTGATGGGCCAGATGGATGGGCCCGTGGCTGGATTGGTAAAGGGCAGAGAGCTCCAGTCCGACTCAGATGCCAGCAAGGTGGAGGTGGAGTACTGGTTTGGGCTGGTATCATCAAATATGAGCTTGTGGGGCCTTTTCGGGTTGAGGATGGAGTCAAGCTCAACTCCCAGTCCTACTGCCAGTTTCTGGAAGACACCTTCTTCAAGCAGTGGTACAGGAAGAAGTCTGCATCCTTCAAGAAAAACATGATTTTCATGCAGGACAATGCTCCATCACACGCGTCCAAGTACTCCACAGCGTGGCTGGCAAGAAAGGGTATAAAAGAAGAAAATCTAATGACATGGCCTCCTTGTTCACCTGATCTGAACCCCATTGAGAACCTGTGGTCCATCATCAAATGTGAGATTTACAAGGAGGGAAAACAGTACACCTCTCTGAACAGTGTCTGGGAGGCTGTGGTTGCTGCTGCACGCAATGTTGATGGTGAACAGATCAAAACACTGACAGAATCCATGGATGGCAGGCTTTTGAGTGTCCTTGCAAAGAAAGGTGGCTATATGGTCACTGATTTGTTTTTGTTTTGTTTTTGAATGTCAGAAATGTATATTTGTGAATGTTGAGATGTTATATTGGTTTCACTGGTAAAAATAAATAATTGAAATGGGTATATATTTGTTTTTTGTTAAGTTGCCTAATAATTATGCACAGTAATAGTCACCTGCACACACAAATATCCCCCTAAAATAGCTATAACTAAAAACAAACTAAAAACTACTTCCAAAACTATTCAGCTTTGATATTAATGAGTTTTTTGGGTTCATTGAGAACATGGTTGTTGTTCAGTAATAAAATTAATCCTCAAAAATACAACTTGCCTAATAATTCTGCACTCCCTGTATACATTAGGCGCTCCTTAGCATTTTTTACTTATATTTATATCTCAAGGGTCAGCTTTGAACTCTTTGTTCTGAGGAGCTATAGGAATCTGCTAGCACTGATAGATATCCCACATTTTTAGGTTTTATTTTAGTTAGTTTTTTTTTATTTTGGGGGGTTGTAATGTTAGGGGGTAATGTGTTTATTTTATTTGCAAAAGAGCTGTTAACTTTAGGGCAATGTCCTACAAAAGGCCCTTTTAAGGGCTATTGGTAGTCTATTTAGAGATTAGGGGGTATTAGAATAGGAATAATTTTTTATTTTGGATAATTTCATTTGTTATTTTCTGCATTGTTAGCTTTTTTTATTTTGTGTCATTTTAAATTTTATTTTGTTTTGTAATGTAAGGTTTTATTATTTTTGTAATGTTAGATTTATTTATTTTTGTTAATGTAGGTTTTTATTTTTGGTATTTATTTTTTTTCAGAGGTAAGTTTTTATTTATTTTAAGGTAGTTAGTATATTGTAGCTTTAATTTAAAGTTAGGGGCTGTTAGGTTTAGGGGTTAACAGTTTAATTGAGGTAGTCGCAATGTGGGGGGGGCAGAGGTTTAGAGGTTAATAAGTTTATTTAGTGTTGGCGATGTGGGGGGGAAGGTGGTTTAGAGGATAATAAGTTTATTTAGTGTTGGTGATGTGGGGGGACGGCCGTTTAGAGGTTAATAAGTTTATTTAGTGTTGGCGATGTGGGGGGACGGCAGTTTGGAGGTTAATAAGTTTATTATTTAGTGTTCGCGATGTGGGGGGACGGCAATTTAGAGGTTATTAGACACGTGGCTTATGTTAGGTTTTTGTAAACTTTCTTTTTTCTATAGACTTCAGTGGGGAATAAGAAAATGTACCTGCGATTTCACAATTGCAGGTGTTAGGTTTTTTCCTAAATTTTTTCTCCATTGATCTCTATGGGGGAATATGTGGACTGACCTTACTTGGCGGGATCAGACTGATATACTTCAGGAAAGTTTTCTTCTGTGAAAAGCACACTGGTCTAAAAGAGGCTGCTTCCGGGTGGTAAATCGCCATAGAACAAGCCACTGAGCTGTTGTTAGTTCCTGGTAGAGCGCTTCTCTCTTTGTATGCAAATTATTATGACCCTGGGGAAGTCTCCCTATGGGTGATGGGGGAAACCAGACGTGGACTCCTTGCCCAGTGTGCTTAGAGGAATGTGGCCGCACCTCACTGACGAGGCCCATAGAAGGCCGAAACGATCGTCTGGGGTTGTCATGTTCCTTGTTCAGAGGAGAATTGCCTGGTATTTCGGGGCTGGACTGACCTTACTTGGCGGGATCAGACTGATATACTTCAGGAAAGTTTTCTTCTGTGAAAAGCACACTGGTCTAAAAGAGGCTGCTTCCGGGTGGTAAATCGCCATAGAACAAGCCACTGAGCTGTTGTTCGTTCCTGGTAGAGCGCTTCTCTCTTTGTATGCAAATTATTTATTTTAAGGTAGTTAGTATATTGTAGCTTTAATTTAAAGTTAGGGGCTGTTAGGTTTAGGGGTTAACAGTTTAATTGAGGTAGTCGCAATGTGGGGGGGGCAGCGGTTTAGAGGTTAATAAGTTTATTTAGTGTTGGCGATGTGGGGGGGAAGGTGGTTTAGAGGATAATAAGTTTATTTAGTGTTGGTGATGTGGGGGGACGGCCGTTTAGAGGTTAATAAGTTTATTTAGTGTTGGCGATGTGGGGGGACGGCAGTTTGGAGGTTAATAAGTTTATTATTTAGTGTTCGCGATGTGGGGGGATGGCAATTTAGAGGTTATTAGACACGTGGCTTATGTTTGGTTTTTGTAAACTTTCTTTTTTCTATAGACTTCAGTGGGGAATAAGAAAATGTACCTGCGATTTCACAATTGCAGGTGTTAGGTTTTTTCCTAAATTTTTTCTCCATTGATCTCTATGGGGGAATATGTGGACTGACCTTACTTGGCGGGATCAGACTGATATACTTCAGGAAAGTTTTCTTCTGTGAAAAGCACACTGGTCTAAAAGAGGCTGCTTCCGGGTGGTAAATCGCCATAGAACAAGCCACTGAGCTGTTGTTCGTTCCTGGTAGAGCGCTTCTCTCTTTGTATGCAAATTATTATGACCCTGGGGAAGTCTCCCTATGGGTGATGGGGGAAACCAGACGTGGACTCCTTGCCCAGTGTGCTTAGAGGAATGTGGCTGCACCTCACTGACGAGGCCCATAGAAGGCCGAAACGATCGTCTGGGGTTGTCATGTTCCTTGTTCAGAGGAGAATTGCCTGGTATTTCAGGGCTGGACTGACCTTACTTGGCGGGATCAGACTGATATACTTCAGGAAAGTTTTCTTCTGTGAAAAGCACACTGGTCTAAAAGAGGCTGCTTCCGGGTGGTAAATCGCCATAGAACAAGCCACTGAGCTGTTGTTCGTTCCTGGTAGAGCGCTTCTCTCTTTGTATGCGGAATATGTGCATGAGCGCACACAGTCGGAACTTGATTTATGTGCGGTATGCGGCTTATCGCATCATACCGTACGACAAAAGAAAGTTTTATGGTGACTTGTAATGGCGGTGCTATGGAAATAGTGTTAAGGCCCCATTTTGCACAGTGTGTACGCAACGGGTTTACACAACTTGTAATCCGAACTTTGGTTAAACGCGGTTTTGCGGGCAACTAGGGACACTATTCTATGGAGAAATAAGTTAATGTGATTGCGATATTCTAACCAGGTTTTTGCTTGCATCGTGTTAGCATGAGCGAAAACGTTTTACTTTCAACTTGTAATACACATGGTATCCGATGCACTAAAAAATCCAAAGTCAAGTGCAGTTAGTTTGCAAGAGAGAGAGTGATAATTAGCGCTCCACTCGTAATCTAGCCCTGTGAGTAAAGTGGGTAAATGTATATATAAATAAAGTTATATGAACAAAAGCAAACTGGTATAAGCAAGTGAAAGCCTTTTAGAGGATCAATCATAAATTATAGCTAGTTTTTTGTTTTTTGTTTTCATATTTTGAGTAAGAAGGTTTGGGTTGAATTTCCTATTTCTCCAGGCAGTAGCAGTGGTAACAAATAGCAACTGGTCTATCTCGTCAGGTGTAATTTGTTAGCCTGTGCAACCTATTTGAGTAAACATTACTGACATTTCACAGGCTTTTGCAAACCCTTACATAAGGATATGATGACGAACCAACAGAAAAGGAGAACATTATCAAATAAATGACACATTGTTGTGCCCTACAGAAGGGTAAACTGCTTGAATTATAGCTGCAATGTTGGGTTTAGAGCAAGTGGGATAAGCAGGATGAAGAAGTGACAAAATAAGTGTAATTACTTGCATGATAGAATACATATTGTGTGAAAAACAGTTTAATTCATGTTCTCCTAGCAGGGTGAGATAAGGGTGATGAAACAGTAGTTTCTAATTCAGGATTCAAGTATTCTCTATAAGCCCCACATGACTCCCGAGTTTAATAAAATGATGTAATCAAAACACAGGGTTATTATAGTAATTATTTGCAGCTCCAGAGTTAACAGGTAACACTGCTAAGATAAAATGTTGAATGGGCAAAATAGTTGTTTGTGGTATAAGTGAAAAAAAAAAAAAAAACCTCGAATGTGTAAAGCATCAGTTGTCATGGTTGCAACACTACAAATAAGACAGACATTTGTAACAATCTGGCAGAGGTGCTCTAATAGAAACCCATTTCAATGGCTGCAAAGACATTACAAGAAATTGCTTTAGAAAATTGTCCATCGGTGTAATTCCTGGTGGAGTAGATATGGAGGATCCAACAACACTCAAAGCACCTAGAAAGTAAAGGGGAAAATATTTTAATAGAGTAAACTAATGTTTTCTTTTTTCTTTTTACATGTCACTGTTACAAACTAGGAATAATTATATACAAATTTTCCACTTTGTTTATTCATTGCAGAGAAAAGTGACGGTCTCTCATTGTTTGAATCATGATACATACCCTTTTTGTGGTTTTGGATCTTGATGAAGCAAACACTTGTGTCACTAATACTTAGTGCAGAAATGTTAGACCAATAAGCAATTGCTCAGAACTGAAGTCTTACTTACTTATAACCCCCCAGGAGATTATTTAATCTCTTGGAAACCTACCATACAAAATGGAGAAGCACCAGAAGACAATTGGCAACTTTTTTGCTACAGGTACAATTACGTTCCAGTGGTACTGGTATAGCAACTCCACCTTCATTTAAATTTCTGGCATTTAAATACTAAAACACAGGAAATCATAAATAAGGGTGTTTAAAAACATAATTTTAGTTAACTCTTTTGATACCTTGTAAATTTCTAGAATCAGATATGCAAAAGCAAATATAAATACACAACAAATAGACATATATTAACATTTTATCTCTTATACTGTAATTAAATAAGCACATGCCAGTTGAGAGGATGGTAGGGTTAGTTAAAAAGAACATTAGAATTTAAAGTATTTCTATTCAAAACACATTAAAAATAAATAAAAATTATATTGCATGTTTCAAGATATTTGACTGGCACGGGTTCAAAAGTGTGTATTTATATACAGTCCCCTGAATAAAGACACTACACAAAGAGCTGGGTATAAAACAATATCATGGTTTCATTTATTTGTAATAACAAATATTAACGTTTAAACTTGGCTTCATAAGCTGTAAACCTATGGGAGCCCTAAACTTAACCCCATATAGCCAGAGCTCATGCCCTCTGAAAGGGGGCTATCGAATGGAATAGGAGGGAGGGCCTCCCGAAGGACCCTGCCCACACACACGAGTACAGACGCAGTGGGGTTCTTCAGGCAGCAGGTCTGTCCACGCCCATTAGCTCGACTGTCACCCTTCTGGGCTCTGCACTCTGACATTTGGTGGGCGTGACCTCCCGCTACTAGGAGATTATCACAATTTGTATATAAATAAGTAACGGGAATACTCCTGCCACTAAGGCACCGGTGTAATGAGCCCTACATCAAACTACCTCCGGGAGTTCCATACCTTAACGGCTAAGGGCTTACTAAGAATAGGCCAATTAACCCTATCCCTGCCTTTGCTTCTAACCAGCAACCGAAGGAAGCCATCTAATGGCCTGATGCCGCCACCTCACAAAACTCAAACATATTGGGAATGGGTGGGCGTGGAAAACTTCCAGACTGTAGTCACCAGAAAAAAGAGGCAGAACCCTGACTCCCTGGGCTTAACTCTGGTAAGCTAGAACCCACCCTTAACTTTGCAACATAGTTGCTAACTTAACTCTAATCTAACTTCAACTAATTTTCTCCTTTCCACTAGAGGGCCAGGCACTTAATTTTGCTCCAGTACACAGGCTACCTTACACTACCATAAGTGCTGATCCCTCATATCGTCAATCAAAACCATTAACCAACTACTTAAACATATATACAGGGAGTGCAGAATTATTAGGCAAGTTGTATTTTTGTGGATTAATTTTATTATTGAACAACAACCATGTTCTCAATGAACCCAAAAAACTCATTAATATCAAAGCTGAATATTTTTGGAAGTAGTTTTTAGTTTGTTTTTAGTTTTAGCTATTTTAGGGGGATATCTGTGTGTGCAGGTGACTATTACTGTGCATAATTATTAGGCAACTTAACAAAAAACAAATATATACCCATTTCAATTATTTATTTTTACCAGTGAAACCAATATAACATCTCAACATTCACAAATATACATTTCTGACATTCAAAAACAAAACAAAAACAAATCAGTGACCAATATAGCCACCTTTCTTTGCAAGGACACTCAAAAGCCTGCCATCCATGGATTCTGTCAGTGTTTTGATCTGTTCACCATCAACATTGCGTGCAGCAGCAACCACAGCCTCCCAGACACTGTTCAGAGAGGTGTACTGTTTTCCCTCCTTGTAAATCTCACATTTGATGATGGACCACAGGTTCTCAATGGGGTTCAGATCAGGTGAACAAGGAGGCCATGTCATTAGATTTTCTTCTTTTAAACCCTTTCTTGCCAGCCACGCTGTGGAGTACTTGGACGCGTGTGATGGAGCATTGTCCTGCATGAAAATCATGTTTTTCTTGAAGGATGCAGACTTCTTCCTGTACCACCGCTTGAAGAAGGTGTCTTCCAGAAACTGGCAGTATGACTGGGAGTTGAGCTTGACTCCATCCTCAACCCGAAAAGGCCCCACAAGCTCATCTTTGATGATACCAGCCCAAACCAGTACTCCACCTCCACCTTGCTGGCGTCTGAGTCGGACTGGAGCTCTCTGCCCTTTACCAATCCAGCCACGGGCCCATCCATCTGGCCCATCAAGACTCACTCTCATTTCATCAGTCCATAAAACCTTAGAAAAATCAGTCTTGAGATATTTCTTGACCCAGTCTTGACATTTCAGCTTGTGTGTCTTGTTCAGTGGTGGTCGTCTTTCAGCCTTTCTTACCTTGGCCATGTCTCTGAGTATTGCACACCTTGTGCTTTTGGGCACTCCAGTGATGTTGCAGCTCTGAAATATGGCCAAACTGGTGGCAAGTGGCATCTTGGCAGCTGCACGCTTGACTTTTCTCAGTTCATGGGCAGTTATTTTGCGCCTTGGTTTTTCCACACGCTTCTTGCGACCCTGTTGACTATTTTGAATGAAACGCTTGATTGTTCGATGATCACGCTTCAGAAGCTTTGCAATTTTAAGAGTGCTGTATCCCTCTGCAAGATATCTCACTATTTTTGACTTTTCTGAGCCTGTCAAGTCCTTCTTTTGACCCATTTTGCCAAAGGAAAGGAAGTTGCCTAATAATTATGTACACCTGATATAGGGTGTTGATGTCATTAGACCACACCCCTTCTCATTACAGAGATGCACATCACCTAATATGCTTAATTGGTAGTAGGCTTTCGAGCCTATACAGCTCGGAGTAAGACAACATGCATAAAGAGGATGATGTGGTCAAAATACTCATTTGCCTAATAATTCTGCACTCCCTGTATATATATATATATATATATATATATATGTATATATATAAATATATCCCCCTTTCAGTCCCCTGAATGAAGACACTACACTAAGAGCTGGGTATAAAACCATATGATGGTTGCATTTATTTCTAATAACAAATATTGACATTTAAACTTGGCTTTATAACCTGTAAACCTATGGTGGCGGCAAGCAGGGCCCTAAACTAAACCCCATATAGCCAGGGGTCACGCCCATAGCCAGAGGTCACGCCCTCTGAAAGGGGGCTATTGAATGGAATAGGAGGGAGGGCCTCGCCACACACCTGAGTACAGACGTCGTCCCCGCCCATTAGCTCGACTGTCACCCTTCTGAACTCTGCACTCTGACATTTAATGGGCGTGACCTGCCGCCACAAGAGACAGCCCTACTTAAGGCAGGAACTGACTCTTGCCGCCATCGTAACTTATGACAACATATAACATTAACATTTAACACTATAAAACACTTTTTTTATATATATTTTTTTAATTTTGGGCTGCCAACGCTGCTTTGAGGTCGGTCAAAAATATTTCCAACCTTTTTACCGAAAGGTGCACTCCGTCCTGTCTGTACAGGAACTTCTTTTCTGCCGAAAGACAGTCATGTTGGACAACAAATCCCCCAGCAACCAACACAGCTCTACGCAGATCTCTGTTAACCTTCTTCCTAACCCTGTAAGCTGACTTAGGGGTAGGGAAGTTCCTCCATTGTAATCTGGCCACTATATTGCACCATCCTATTTTAACCCCAGGGAAGGTGGTACATATCCACCTGACATTAGACCTCATTATATTAATTAGATCAAGCGCTGGAGCACTTCCAGGTCATTCCCCCCCCATGTAGAGCAAGATGATGTTGGGTCTTCCCAATCTGTGCTGAGCATCTAAGAGGATGAGGAAACTGGGAGCCCCAACTGTTGGCCAACCGTGGACGCCGCTTGATTGGCTGCCCAGTGGACAAATGAATGGCCCATGATCCATATTCTGGTAGGGCCTTCGATTGCACCTGTAAATAGATAACATTGTTAAAAATGTTCCCCTACCACCCTGTCTGCCACCCCTTCCCAGCACACACAGACAGGACAGGCTCCCTTAGTCTAACACTGGGGCCTGCACATAGAGTATGTACCTCTGAGACCTCCATCTCCCTAGCCCCTGTATAGCATTCTCAGTCCACCTCATAGCTGCTGCACTAGTAGCTGCACCTATTCGAAACGAATGAGGGGTGATCTTACAGCCCTCTAAACCTGCATTATTAACCACCTGGTGCAGCACCGCGGCAAACTGGTATTGGGATAGGTTAGACCTGTCCACGTGCATGTAAAACTGAGGCGATATAGGCGGCTTCACTGCTATATACTTCCTCACACGATGGTGTTCCTGGGCTGGCAGGCAATGATAGCCAAGTACCCCTGGCATCCTGGTCGGTCTTTGAGTGTGGGATGTGCAGAAGCACTGCACTATCTGTCAGCCTAACATGCTGCATCTGTACCCCCGCCCCTTTACCCATCTTGGAAGCTGCCACCAACTCCCCAGGACACAATGCCTTGTAAAACGCGACAGTGAAAGCTGCTTTGAACAGCCTAACCTCGTATTTGGATGAACAGATGTTCTCCAGCATGCCCAACAGGGCGATTAGCTGCGTTAGCGTAACTGGTTCCCTCGAGTCAAGCTTAGCACCTTCCAACCTCCCCCAGCCCTTTACAGCCTGGCGCACTGCAAAGGATAAGGTAGGAATGCTATACCTGAACAGTTTGTGAAATAATGATAGCGCACCCTTCTTCACTCCATTTAGTCTCAAACACTCGAGCCATTCAAGCAGTGTTACCTGTGACCCTTGTGATACCTCACAGTGTTGAGATGTGCATAACTGTGTCCATTCGGCCCAGTGCTGGGTATATGTTCTCCACGTCATCGGAGACACAGATGCCTGAATTAAATGGATGCATGGGGCCCACGTCTTGCCATCTGCCAAAGATAAGAGGGACATGGCTAGCTGTGAACTGCTGCTTGCGGTACAAGCTTCCTAAACTGTTCCCACTGGAAGCACGATAACGCATCTGCAAATACATTATTCACCCCTGGGACGTGCTTAGCTACAAAGTGGATGTTAAACTGTAAGCATCTAAGCACTAAATGTCTGAGAAATCGTACCACCAGCAGGGAAGATGCAGACAGGTGATTAATGGGGAACACCAGACTAATGTTGTCCGTCCAAAAAAACTATAAAACTGTTTCTCAGCTCCTGCCCCCAAAGTTCAAATGCTACAACTATGGGAAAGAGCTCCAGGAACGTCAAGTTCCTGGTCTGGCCTGCCGCAGCCCAGTCTTCAGGCCACAAGCGCCACGCAGGTATGCCCGGTATCCAAAGCTCCCCGCAGCATCTGTAAACAAGTGGAGGGCCTGACTGGACCTCGGAGGCTTCCTCCAGAGGAGGACGCCATTGAAATCCTGCAGGAATATTTCCCACACTGCCAGAACCTCCCTCATTTCCCCTGTTATCCGCACTGGACGTGAGTCCTGCGTATTTGCCTTAAGGGGCTCTTCTAGCCTCCTACTGAACACCCTTGTTACGGTTGCCTCCAGGCTGGCTGGAAGTTGGACCGTAGAAAAGGATGCTCCTAGCGCTCACCAAAGAATCATCAGCACCATAGTCAGCAATCCCTGTAGTGATTATAAGCTGTCCCCTACAAACATGAGTCAAAGCTGCAAGTTAGAGGGACAGAAAATAGGTCTGATGTGCTGGAGCACACAGCCTCCTTTTTATTGAGGTTACATGCAAACAGGACACTCTCAGGGGGAGGCATAAAATCCCCCATCACACATTTGATATTAGATAGAGAGACACTCCCTTTGACAGGCCACAACATTTACTTCAGCAGATAACATTACACACAATAAAACAATGCAGTCCACCTTATCAATACTAGTCTGATTAGACAATGGGAAAGTTGATCACTAAACCTAATTAGAGCTAATCCCAGCAGACTTGTATGTAGAATAGGTTTCTTGAAGCTGAACAAAATTTAACTCTTAATGGCACACAATGAAACTGAACCAAGTGGGAGAAAGCCAGGGACAAGTCATTTCACAGGTCTGGGGACATAGTCTTAAAGGGGGCATTGTTCACCAGAGTCACAATATGTCCCCAGACGTTTCCCAAAGGGCCACACACACCCAACAAAAGTCAATATACTCTCAGGGGCACAATCTTCCAGGGGCCATAGTCATGAGGAAGGAGGCTGGCAAATAGGCTTCTCCAAAATCCAGGGAAGCAGGGCAACCTTCCATTTAAAGGGCCAGTCACAAATAGCAGTTTGTAACATATCTCCCCTTTTGGAGGGAGACTAACAAGGCACCTGACCTTCTGTCGGTCAGTGCCTAAGTTAGTCTCGCAACCCACCCACAAATAAACACTAGCAGCAAAGCAGCCCCCCCACAACAAGTAGCACTGGCCTGTAGGTTCCAGGTTATAGGATGAAAGTGTAGCATCCTCTGCCTTCCTGGCGCAGCTGTGCAAATAGCTGATGGTACTTGGGGGGCAGAAGCCAGCGGCACTCTGCCCTGGTGCCAGCGCTTCTGCTGGGGTGAGGGGTTTGCAGGCCAGTCCTGTAACAAGGGGGTCTGTAGGGCAGAGGCCAGCAGCGCTCTGTTCTGATGCCAGCTCTTCTGCTGGGGGAATTGGGGCATAGTCCTGCCCGGTGGCAAAGGGAACGTGGGGGTCAGTGGGGGTTAACATCTCCACTGTTAACCCTGGGCCCAAGTTAGGAGTTAGCTGGGGAGGGGGAGATTGGCTTACCTCCTCCTCCTGATACTCCGGTGGCCGTTGGGAAGGGAGGTCGATGCTCTCCGCTTCCTGTGGAACATGCTGCGGCTGGGGAGAGAGACCGGTTGTCTCCTCTCCCTGGAAGGCACACTCCGGCTGGGGAGGGAGGTCGATGCTCTCCCCTCCCTGTAGCTGGGTCTGTCGCTGGGGATCTGGGCCACCTGCCCAGCATCCCTGTAGGGCCGGTAGAGAGACTGCGGTCCCATCTCCACCTGCCTGCTGGGGGTCCTCCCAGGACCAGTCTATGAGGCCTGCTGCCTCTGGTATCTCTGGCTGGGGAAGGGGACTGGTTGTCTCTTCCCTCTGCACAGTATACTGCCGCTGGGGAGGGAGGTCGCTGCTCTCCTCTCCCTGTAACTCTGGCTGCCGCTGGGAAGGGAGGTCGTTGCTCTCCGCTCCCTGTGACTCACTTTCTCGCTGGAGACCAGGTGTCCAGACCCTCAAACTCCACAGTTGGCGCTCAAAGGCTCGTGCCGCTTTGTTCTCCGTATCCAATTCCCGGATGATGCGACTGACTACCTCCTGTGCAGGGTCTGGACCATATCGGACTAGCCGCCTCTTTACCTCTGGAACGAAATCCGCGCCCTCATAGCGACGGATCAGGTTGAGGTGCTCTTCACAGGGTTCTGAATAGTGTCTTGTCAGCTCCATGCTGCTGTAGGTAGGGACGCTGCGCAGTGGCTAGCGTTGCCCTCAATAACTCTCCTACGATACCAGTGCTGTTGTGGTGCTGCTCCTTGCGCTAGGACGCCAATCCCACCGCTGCCGCCAAATGTTACGGTTGCCTCCAGGCTGGCTGGAAGTTGGACCGTAGAAAAGGATGCTCCTAGCGCTCACCAAAGAATCATCAGCACCATAGTCAGCAATCCCTGTAGTGATTATAAGCTGTCCCCTACAAACATGAGTCAAAGCTGCAAGTTAGAGGGACAGAAAATAGGTCTGATGTGCTGGAGCACACAGCCTCCTTTTTATTGAGGTTACATGCAAACAGGACACTCTCAGGGGGAGGCATAAAATCCCCCATCACACATTTGATATTAGATAGAGAGACACTCCCTTTGACAGGCCACAACATTTACTTCAGCAGATAACATTACACACAATAAAACAATGCAGTCCACCTTATCAATACTAGTCTGATTAGACAATGGGAAAGTTGATCACTAAACCTAATTAGAGCTAATCCCAGCAGACTTGTATGTAGAATAGGTTTCTTGAAGCTGAACAAAATTTAACTCTTAATGGCACACAATGAAACTGAACCAAGTGGGAGAAAGCCAGGGACAAGTCATTTCACAGGTCTGGGGACATAGTCTTAAAGGGGGCATTGTTCACCAGAGTCACAATATGTCCCCAGACGTTTCCCAAAGGGCCACACACACCCAACAAAAGTCAATATACTCTCAGGGGCACAATCTTCCAGGGGCCATAGTCATGAGGAAGGAGGCTGGCAAATAGGCTTCTCCAAAATCCAGGGAAGCAGGGCAACCTTCCATTTAAAGGGCCAGTCACAAATAGCAGTTTGTAACAACCCTCCCCATTGGAATCACTTTACAGGTGAAGTTGAGGAGGCCCAGAACTGATATAAGGTCTTAGTGGTAAACATTGTGCTGCAGCAGCCCTTCCAACTGCTCCCAGCATACGTTGTACATTGTCCTCTGGGAGATGACATAGCTCTTCCACAGTGTCAATCTCAATACCCAGGAACGTCAGCCTGGTACAAGGACCTTGGGTCTTGTCCTCGGCAAGGGGAACCCCGAACTCTTGCATTAGAGCTTGCATTGCCCCCATCAGCCTAGCGCACTCCTCAGTTCCTTCCTTGCCTACCAGCAGGAATTCGTCAAGATAGTGCGCTACAGCCCCCCCTCCTGACTTTGTCACCACCACCCAGTGCAGGATTAAACTAATGGCCTCAAAGACGGCACAGGATACTGAGCAGACCATTGGAAGGCAACGATCAATGTAAAAGTTGCACTCGAACTTACAACCCATAAGCCAGAAAGATGATGGGTGAATGGGGAGCAGTCGAAACGCTGACTCGATGTCCAGTTTGGCTAACAGCGCCCGTCGACCTACCTGCCTAACCAAATCAAGCGCTCGGTTGAACGACTGGTATTTTACGGAGCTGATTTCTGGATTGATTGCATCATTCACAGATCTGCCTTTGGAATATGACAGATGCTGTATGAGACGGAACTTCCCTTCTTCCTTCTTGGGCACCACCTCCAACAGGGAGATAACCAGTGAAGGTAGTGGAGGTTCTGCAAAGGGGCCCAATATACGACCCAGTGCTAGCTCTTTTGCCAGCTTCTCCCTAACTATTGTTGGGTACTCATAGGCTGACTTTAGATTGCGGTGTGTCTGAGACCCCGCTACTATATCTGTCGCAGAAATCCTAAAACCCTCTTAAATCCCTCCCAGCAACAAATCAGCGGCCTCCCTGTTGGGATAAGCCACCAACCATGGCCTAATTGTGGCCAGCTTCAGTGGGGTTGGCACCCTTGTTGCTAGGGGGCCCTCGCTGGGGGGCCCTACCCGCTCTCCATTTCTGACACTCAGCCCCGTGTGCTGGCCCCCTCAGTACATGCAGACATGATGAAAGGAGCATGACGCTCCCCTGTCACACTGCTTCTCATTGAATTTCCAACACTCCCTCCCCCAATGTTTTGTGGGGGTCTGGGGCTTGGCCACTCCCACCTTAGATACTGGGATCAGACTAGGGACTTTCTCAGGCCCCAGACTGGACCACAAGTCTATGCCCTTGGAGCCAAACATCAGCAGGGATGTGCCCATCATTTTTCGGCAGAACTCGGCGTCGTAAATTGCGCCACACCCCCTTCGCCATATTTTTCATGGATCCCTTTTATTACTTCCATATACTTGAACAGATCCAGCGCTTGGTCTGGCCACTGTTCAAAAAAAAGTGTCCGGCCGTTTCACATTCTTAAGCCCTGTGCCATCCTCGCTACATGGATAACTAAAAAATGTTGACATATCTACCGTCTCTAATCTTTTTGACGATTATGGCTTTAAATGAGCGTGCAATGAATGCATCTTGCAGGGATATGTATCCCCTTGCACCGCTGCCTTATGGGCTGCGTGTGCACTCTCAGGCTGGCTCTGCTTGACTAGCACTGCTGGTAGTGCAACCCCAGATATCTGAGCCAGCGCTACCCTTGAACCTGACTCTGAGAAGTGAGGGGAGGCCGAGGGGACCCCCCGGTCTGTCCTATGGATCCCATAATTGTTTTAAGCATGCAAAACATGCCCCTATGGCCTTTAGTGTTTAGCCCTAGCACCCTCCCCCATCTATGTCTGTGTCTGAGCTAGAATCCTCAGAAAATGTATCTAAGTGAGTGGTATGCAGTCTCTTACCGCCAGCTTGCACTCCCTCTGAGTTGCTGTTCTGCACGGTCAAGGAAGAAGGCACTGCATATGTACCGGGGAATGATGCTGTATTGCTGTCCGTCAGCTCAGCTCCTCAGTGCTGTGACATCTGTCCCGGTAAAACCTGAGAGGGAGACAAGAATGAAAGGGGAGTATCCAGGCCAGGCACTGACTGCCTGAACACCCCTCGCCCCTGTGCAATGGCGTTGATGTCACAGGACCAGCCTCTTTCTCCATATTCCTTACTAAATCTGTGTCACCCTCCTGCTCTCCTGTACTAGAAAATATAGGGTCTGATAATCCTGCGCCTGCTCTGCAAGCTCCTACCCCTGGGTGGCAGTCTGGCACGCTGGGCAGAAACCCTCATGCCCCTTGTATTAGTCCCAGTGACCATGTTGACCGGTGTAACAGACCCGTAAGAATGCCTTCTGACTGCCTGGTGGTCTAGTGTACCTCTTAGTGCCACAGCTGAGGAACCCCTCTTTACCGCTGCTGATACAGACCGAGCCATTCTAAGCAAGACTGTAGAGAATTGTGCAGCAGAGCCCCTTGGCCTGGACACTCCCCGCTCACCTGCGCCATCATCGGATGCTGGCCTCTTCTAAGTTCTTCCGCATCCACGTCCGGCCTCTCCGACTCCCCGCGTGTCACTTCCGGAGCGCTAAACCGGAAGTGGAGGAGGAGCTCTGTGCCATCTTGCAGCCTACCGAACCGAGGCTCAGAGGAGTGGGCAGTTGGGAGGTGGACGGGTGGGAAGCCACCCAGTGCGAGGCGGGTGGGTAGCGGAAGGCTGGGACACCACCATATGGGGGGTGGGGGAATGGGAAGAGGTTGCAAAGGGCATCGCCATGGTGAAGGCCCTGAACAAGCCCACTACTGCTGTGGCCGCCTCTGCTGTCACCCCGGTGGATGTCAAAGCCCCTATGCCGGCTGATAGCGCCTGCTCTAAGGAGGGAGGAGGCCTTTCCTGACCTTCACCCTCGGATCCCTAATCCCCTGAATTCTGAGAAGGAGGCTCCTCACCCGGGAACAAGGACTGGAATGATGACAGGGAATCCTGCGTGACTTGGGATGGGGGCAAAGTGGAAGTGGATGGGGAATGGCCTGAGGGAGGAATTGTGTCCTTATCAATACTTATCTCTTTTTTAGCAGCATTTCCACGTGAAGGGAGATCCATATTTTCTTTCATGATTTAGACAGAGAATAAAATTTGAAACAACTTTCCAATTGACTTCTATTATTTAATTTGCTTCCTTCTCTTGTAATCCTGTGCTGAAAGGTTTATCTAGGAAAGCTCAGGAGCATCAAAGAACCTAGGTTCTAGCTGCTGATTGGTGGCTGCATATATATATACTGATTGTCATTGGCTCACTCATGTGTTCAGTTTGAAACCAGTAGTGCATTGCTGCTCCTTCAACAAATTATACCAAGAGAATGAAACAAATTATATAATAGAAGTAAATTAGAAAGTTGCTTAAAATTGTATGTTCTACCTAAGCCATGAAAGAAACATTTTGTGTTTCATGTTCCTTTAAGTCGGATGTCTGTAACCTGGGGACTGCCTGTATATGTATGTATATGTATGTGTGTATATATATATATATATATAATTTTGTTTTGTTTGTTTAAAATTGCACTGAGATCCTGTCTCCTCCTAACAATAGTATCTCAGATCGGTAAATCGGCAAAAAAGGAACCAAAAATCATAAAACTTAACTTTCACTTGCAGATATTAAAATACACAACATCCTACATGGGATAAATTTAAAAAACACACGGCTAGATTACGAGTCTTGCGTTATGAGTAAAAAAACAGCGTTAAGCCTGCTGAGGAGCTGAGGAGCTGCTGATTGGTGGCTGCACATACATGCCTCATGTTTCTGGCTCACCCAAAGTGTTAGCTAGCTCCAAGTAATGCATTGCTGCTTCTTCAACAAAAGACATCAAGAGAAGGATGCAAATTAGACAATAGAAGTAAATTGGAAAGTTGTTCAAAATCAAATGCTCTATCTGAATCATGAAAGAAAAATTTTGGATTTCATGTCCCTTTAAGGAGTTAAAACAATGACAGCCTAATACCACACAAAACCAGTTATAACTTTGTATTTAATCTAAGGCAAAATGTATTCTGCATTTCTGACCTGTGCATTATTTATTATAATACTTTCAAGTTTTGTTAAATGTGAAGGTCAGACTGGAGCTGAAGCACTAAATTATATGAAATACATTTGCCCACCATTGGTTTAACACACAAAGCAAACCGACTATATATTAATTCCAAAGAAAAAGAAAGAGACGCAGACTCGTCATCAAATGACCTAGTTTTGCACTGCTGCATTATTCAGGCCTTGGCCACTCCATGGGGAAAATTCTTCTGAAAAAGCACACAAATGCAATGACCTGCAATATTAGATTGGATGTATATGCAAGTCAAATTTACCAGCGATTTCAAAGAAATTTTGAGGAAGTTACTTTTTTTCTCTTTAATAGTATTATAGTTTTACTGAACCAAGATCATTCTAAAAGTCTTCTAGACCTCCTGCAGGCTTCAGTAGTAACAAACTTTGCAAAAGCAGATCTGTATATATCACCCCAATTACCTTTATTTGGACCTTATGACAAACCTCCAAACATTTCAAAACTGGAAATAGAAACACCCTCTCGGGGCAAAAGTGTGATGTGAGCAGGAGCAGAGATGGGTAGTGGCTTAACCCCTTAATGACCACAATGTACCCTGTATGTCACTGGTCGTTAAGGGTTTTTTCAGGACATAATAGCACAAGTCTAGCAAGAACACGCTATTAATGCACTCCCTCCAGCAGGCTTTGTGGAATAGAGCAGTCTCAACGCTGGTAGCAAGACTGCGCTATAAAACAATCAAGTCCCAAAAAAAGGCCAGCGACATACAGGGTACGTCGCTGGTCCTTAAGGGGTTAATAAAATCATGAGATCTTTTGTAGGAAGTGGCAGAACATAATACTTGTGAAGTTTTAAAAGTAAAGTATAAGCACTCTAATAATATATTTTAATTTAAGAGAATAATGATTTCTACAAACACACATTATAAATAAATTGTTTAATACAACATAAAACAGGTATATCAGTAAAAAGAATATAGCAAAACACTATTTAGATTTAGCTGACCAGTGCATAAAGCCATATCTGGTTCAACGAAAGACCAAAACCTGGTACAAAAAAATAGCCATTTATGTCATGCAGGTTGCACTGTATAATGCATTTGCGCTGTACAAAAAAGCAAGCACAGGGAAAATATACACTTATTCTGGAATTTACGTTAAATATTTGATCAGATATTTTGTTTAATGAAACCCATAATCCTCCCACATTTCTGTCAGAAAATGCTCAGAGACTTTGCGGCAGGCACTTTCATTCTTGGAGCCCACATAATCTGCAAAAGGTCACTGCAGAAAAACTACAGAGTCTGCTGTAAAAAGAGGAGGAAGGACTCAAGTTACTATTGTCCTTCCTGCCCATCTCTACCTGGCCTCTGTATCACAGACTGCTTCAGAATCTAAAAATTAAAATTTTGATTCAAATGACTCTGTATGTGTCCCTGATTTATTTGATGTTATTATTCTGTATTTCAGACTTCATGGATCCCCTGACCTTGTCTTGTTCCTTTTTACTTTAAGCCCAGCCACTCTACGGTCATGATAAATTAACTACACAAAACAACTCAAAATACCACTTTTTAGAATACCCTGAGTTGTCTACTTTTGCAAATGGTACGCCATGATTGGGGTAATTTTCATTCCTGGGCTACCATACTGTCTCAAAGGAGACATAGGCCCAGAAAATCAATGTGCCATATTTGCATGTATGAAGACTGAAATAAGCCCTGTAACTTCTCGAAACCTCAAAAAACCTGCATATGAGGGTATTGCTGTACTCATAGGACATTGTTGAATGCAAATATGGGTGTTTTATAGCATTAAAACATAAAAGGATGACGAAAGAAACATCCAAATTGCAGTGTTTGTGTGAAAAACGCAAAACAAAAAATATGACCACTAAATATTGGCCAGTTGTTGTGACTAAGTGGCTACAAAAAAAGACTGGACATACCCCTTTTGAAATACCCGGGTAGTCTACATTTGCAAAGGATATGCCATGATGGATTAATTTTCAGTCCTGGGCTGTCATAATGTCTCAAAGGTGTAATAGGCCACCAAAATTCCATGTAAATAGGCAGGCCCCATATTTGGCCCTGTAACTTCCGAATACAAATATGTTGTTTTATAGCAGTAAAACATATAAGGATGAGGATAGAAACAGCCAAAGTACAGTGTTTGTGGGAAAAACACAAAGAATAAAAATATGACCACTCATTTTGGCCAGGTGTTGGGACTAAGTGGCTACAAAAAAAGAATAGACAAAGCCCTTTTGGCTTACCCTGGTTTGTCTAATTTTGCAAATGGTATACCATGATGGGGTTATTTACATAATTGGGCTGTCATAATGTCTCAAAGGCGATATAGTCCCAGAAAATCAATGTGCCAAATTTCCATGTATGAAGGCTTAAATGGGCAGGACCCATATTTGGCCCTGTACTTTCCTGAAAAACTCATAAAACCTGTACATGGGGGGTACTGTTGTACTTGTAGGACATTGTTGAACACAAATATGGGCGTATTATGGCAGTAAAACATAAGGATGATTAAAGAAACAGCCAAAGTGCAGTGTTCGTGAGAAAAAAAAAACACATGACCATTAAATTTGGCCAGGTGTTGGGACTAAGTGACTTAAAAAAAGACTTGCAATAGCCTTTTTAGAATACCCTGATTTATCTACCTTGATCTACGCCATGATAGGGGTCATTTTTACTCCTGGGCTGCCATACTGTCTCAAAGGTGACATAGGCCCAGAAAATCAATGTGCCATATTTCCATGTATGAAGACTGAAATGGGAGGACCCATATTTGGCCCTGTAACTTCTCGAAAGCTCATAAAATTTGTACATGGGGGTAATGTTGTATTCGTAGGACATTGCTGAATGCAAATATGGGTGATTTATAGCAATACAAGGATGATGATAAAAACAGCCAAAGTGCAGTGTTTGTGTAAAAAACACGGGGGGGGGGAGATCACTAAATTTGGCCAGGTGTTGTGACTAAGTGGCTACAAAAAAAAAAGACTAGACATAGCCATTTTGGAATACCCTGGGTTGTCTACTTTTGCAAATGGTATGCCATGATGGTGGTCATTTTTATTCCTGGGATGCCATAATGTCTCAAAGGCAACATACTGACCATACATCCCGTTTTGAAAGGGACAGTACTGTTATTTTATGTTTCTTCCCCCGTCCCGTTGTTTTTTAAATAAGGTACATTTTGTCCTGTTTTTTAGTTTATCAGATTGCGGTCAGCGCCAGTCTAATTTTTTTAGCACACACTGCACACACCACTACTAAAAAAAGTTCCCACCAGCGGGGAGGGCAGTTTGTTTTTCACTGCAGGGTTGGGTGGCCGTGCCCACATGATCCACACCATGTTTATGCCGCCCGTGCTCAAAATTAGGGGCATGATAGAAAGTGACAGGTCAGTCGAGAGCTGTCAGACTGAGCTGAGGAGAGAGACTTTATGACAAGGTCACAAGAGGGAAGATAGTTAGAACTACTAGCTAGCCGCCAAGCAAGGTCTTCTAGGAGTAAGGAGTCGGACACGATCTGTCATCGATCTAAAGATCATCTGCCTCTGCCATCATCAATTCTGACCATCAGAGAGATAATTCAATAGATCAACTTCTGCAAGATCAACAGCATGCTAACTATGTTGTACAGTTATCATTATCAATCAAGTAACTATTTACACATTTTTCTCAGTTCTTCCATGTAACGTTTTTGGGCAACTCAGCTAAAATCTACAACTACTATTATACTAATCAATCCAGATCTTCCAAACGCCTGTTCAGAGGCTACACTTTTACCCTGCCTTTATTAAAAATCAGTTAATATTTTGGGGGAATTTGCTTTGACAACATAGAGGATAATTTGGAAACATTGAGTTAGCTAAAGGGCATGTGAATATAAAATATACACATTCCCAATTTAGATCATTGGGACATTGTGAAAACACTGGGGATTGGTATTTAGACGTTATGGTGAAAACTCACTTATTTAAAGCATGTTTGTGTTTGGCAAATGTAAAAGTGTATGATAAATTTGCATACTTTATGATAGTGGAGATAGTGAGACCAATAACAGAAGAATAATTGTTGGCTCAATAGTTTATATTCATGTCATAAAATTAAACTTTTGTTAAAATCATACTTTTTTGCCTATGCATAAAGAATATTAACCCCGTCCCGTTTTTGACAACTCAATGTCCCATTTTTGTCTCAAGGAAATATGGTCAGCCTATTGACATAGGCTTTGAAAATCAATGTGCCCACATTTCCATGTAAATGGGTACAACTAATATTTGGCCCTGTAATTTCCCGAAACCCCATAAAACCTGTATATGGGGGGTGAACAGAACACAAATACATGTAAAAGTACAGTTACACTCACATAAACACTGTCTGATTAAAAAAAATGTTTTAAAAAAAATTAATAAAAAAGTTATAAGGATAGATGGAATAAAGTGTTTGTTTTTTTTTTAAATGGCTGGAGAGGGCTTTACCATATATATGTATATATGTGTTTGTGTACAGATGTATTTATATATGTGTATATATGTATTTGCATACATGTATACACATATAAACACGCCCTATCCTGTGAAATACCTGACATGAAAAAACAGTTCTATTCAATATTAATATTTAATAATGGTTTTAACTATGTATTTATTGTAAATATTTAGCATTTCAATGTTTTTCACATCGGGGAATATGTTGAGTATTTTTAAATAGATATTCCTATATATCAGTTTACCAACAAATTATATATATCTAGCCAGCAAAGTTAACGTGCGAGCAGGAGAGCAAAATTGTGCTCCACTCGTAATCTAGCCCTTAATGTACAAACTCAATTGACTGCGTGTAAACTTAAAGAGAGGTTAAACCCAAACATTTTCTTTCATGATTCAGATAGCACATGCAATTTTAAACAACTTTCTAATTTACTTCAATTATCAACTTTTCTTCATTTTCTTGATATCTTTTGTTGAAAAGCCGGGGTGTAAGCTCAGGAGTGTGCACGTGTTTAGAGCACTATATGGCAGCAGTTTTGCAAGAATGTTATCTATTTATTAGATGGCAGCCCTATTTCCTGCCATGTAGTGTTCCAAACATCTCTCAAGGTATTTCTTCAACAAAGAACATCATGGAACACAGAACATTTGACAAAAACTTTTAAAAACTCTATGCTCTGTCTGAATCACAAACGAACATTTCTGGAAAACACAAGCAAAGCCTCTAAACCTGTGTAAAACGTATTTCTTGGTTATATGGCAAAACAATTAGAAGGAAACTTGCATGGAGATTTGTTTAGTTGTAATAGACCCTGTACTGCATTCTACTGATCATCTTCATAGGTCAGATGCTCAAATCTATTTCATTCCAGAAATACTTTTTTTTTTACTTTTTCAAATGCATTTGTCCATGAAAATATGTCTCTGCTATTATCTCTGCATCCTTTGATCACAGCTGTCAAACCCACACTAGTCTCAAGAGGCTCTGCAGTAGGAAGTCACAAAATGTTCTTTATCGGACTGGAGTTGTCTACCTGACAATTGCATCATATGCCTAAAAATACCTTTTATCTGTTTTGAAGGGTTATGTTAATATTGTTCCGCTAAAGCCGACTATGGGCATAATTCTTATTTAGAAATGAACATTACATTTGTTTCCTGTGTATTATTCACTCAATTTCTTGCTTGTTTTATTTTTTCATTTTTTAAAAGAAACCTCAAAGTATTTTTTTTTATTTATGCATAATTTATTCACTGCATAGATCTGAATACATGGCTTAAAAGCATTTGGAGAAAAAAATATGCATTGTTTTGCAGTCCCAGGACTCACTACTTAAATGTTGTTCCTTTGTTGTGGCCAGTTAGGGACATAAATTAAAAAGTTCTAATAGGGAGGGGAGAGAAGAGAGAGAGAGAATGAAACTACTGGATAGTGACCCTATAATTAAGAAAAAGTTCTATATTGCTATCAATGTAGGTAGGGTGCTGTACACAAGGTATATATAGAAATTCCACTCTCCTTTGAAAAAGCCGTACGCTTACGGCAAAACGTACATCAGGAACGCCAGCTGAACACCACGATCATTCTTACGAGTAAAGTTGTCAGGACAGGTATCAAGAGATTATCACATACCCAAGGAAGACTAGCACAGCCATTTAGGCACGGTATTTCATCCCACACAAGCAAGGGATACGATATCTCTCCCACTTTAACTTTGGTAGTGGATTGATACCCGAGTGACTATATGTACTAGCGAACATTTGCTGGCTTTTATTAATTTTATGTGTTTTAAATAAATAACATTTTACTTGAAGCAGCAGTTTGCGGTTGGTATATACTGGAGACCTGGCAGTATAAAACCAGGTGTGCTTCTGTACCTAGAGCCTGGCTGGCTCTTAAAAGTGTGAGTACCCCTTGGCGGGACCCCTTTTGTGAAGATATCACTTTTTTATTTATTTGTATTGCACTATATTTTCTTTTCTTGTTTTTGAGGATAAAAATCACTGGAATCATTGAAATTGAGGAGGACTCCTATCGATCCCATGGGCTCTATTTAACAAGCTCCGTATGGAGCTTGATGGCCCCTGTTTCTGGCGAGTCTTCAGACTCGCCAGAAACAGCAGTTATGAAGCAGCGGTCACAAAGACGGCTGCTCCATAACCTGTCCGCCTGCTCTGAGCAGGCGGACAGACATCACCACAATACAACCCGATCAAGTACGATCGGGTTGATTGACACCCCCTGCTGGCCGCCCATTGGTCGCGAGTCTGCAGGGGGCGGCGTTGCACCAGTAGCTCTTGTGAGCTGCTGGTGCAATGCTGAATATGGCGAGCGTATTGCTCGCCGTATTCAGCGAGGTCTGGTGGACCTGATCCGCAGTGTCGGATCAGGTCCACCAGACCTTGATAAATATGCCCCATTATATCCTTATTTATTCTTTGTATTTGATTGAGTTTATCACTTTTTATTGTTTCACATTTATTTTTTTTATAAATTAACAAGTACCTGGCTGCACGTGTCAGCCAATAATCCCGACACAGCATGTAGGACTTCAACACTGGGGGTTAAATTTATTTTTTGGAAAACCTTCACTGCTGTATTAAAGTGTGTTATACAAGGAACATATAGAAGTGTGGCTACTGCATACAAAGATAAGTGAATATTGTGGGTGCATATGGTTTATTATAGTCACAAAATCCCTTAACGACCATTACTGTACAGGCGTACATCCCCTTCCCGTCATTAAGGGGTTAATATTTTACCATGTGTATTAATGTATATGTATACATTACAATGTTCTTCACATAGTGTGGTCGCGATGTTCGAAGTCCAGAAGTGTGTGTGAGCATTGGGTTTCGCTCACCACAAACATTTTACTTTTAACTTGTAATACTTGTGTTAAGTTTACTTCCAGCTTTGTGTGCGCATGAGTGAAAGTGCTAAATAGCACATCACTTGTAATCTGGCCCACTATATTTATATTTAATTGCATGTAAAAAATCTGTGGCAAAACCTGTTAAACCCCCCCCCCCCCAAAAAAAAACAACAACATATTTTTGCTTAGTAATCTTATTAAATTGACATCAATTGACATGTGAAATAGGGGCCCATACAGGCTTTTGAGGGTTATAATATAGATTAGAGATGCCCCAGCAGGTGATTCTCCTTCAAATAAGAGGTCTTGGAGGTTTGTAGATGCTAAGGGAGCTGAGATTGAGTGGTTTTCAGAACTTCCCCTTATCCAGCTCCCTTGCAGCTACCTAAGTTTTCTGTTTCAGCCCCCTTTGGATATCAACAAATGCTGCCCACTAGGCCACTAACTCCCCGGCCTGTAGTGCAGGGGATCGGTAAAAACAGCATTTTATCGGCGATCCCCCTACATTACAAAAAGGGTTTTTTATGCACACACAGGTCGCAATAGGAATTACAAGGACGCCTAGTCATTTGCAACTAAGCGGTGAACACAGTGCAGCCTGAGTGAAGCGCTATTAGAAGAGACCAGTCAAATATGGAACAGTGTTGCACAGCAGCAGAGCATTAATTGATGAGTGGCTCTCAGGGATTTTTTCAACCTCACCCCCATAGCCTTTTCCTGTCTGCAAAGCTGTGACTCATGAATGTAAGACGTTTTATGAGCAATGCAATTTTTTTTATTACTACATTTTTACCTTATAATTATTTAATGTTAGACATTTAAAGGAAAAATTTATTCAAGAGACATTTTAATGTCTTTTTTTTCCTCTGCAGCTTATTTGCAATGCAATTTTCAACTGCTGCAATGTTATACAACTTTAAAAAAAATTGCTATATTCTTCAGCTAATCAATACATTGCAATTGATCTGCTGTTTTAGTGTCACTGTCCAATTTAAAACTAAATTTAATTTTAAAGTGACTTGCAGAATAATTCACTAAAAGCAATCTCATCACAGAAAGTTAAAAAAAAAGTTCTGCCTCTGAGGTGAACTTGCCTTAATGAGATACATAGTTAAAATCACTGACAAGACATCTTGTATAATAGACCAGAGAGCTTTAGATTTTCTCTCTAGACCATAACTCCCAACATTTGATTTGGGAGATTGGGGGGGGGGGGGATTGCTGTTTTGTTGACAGGGTATGTCTGGCAGTCAGTGAACTTGTCTGGTTGGTCTGAGGGTGGGTCTATGGATAATTCTGAAAATACGGACATTTGGCTGTCCTAGAGGGAAAGAGCACAGAAGTATAGGGGACAGTTGGGAGGTCTGTTAGTCTATGAGATAGAAGCACAAAGGCGCATAAGGAAATTCTCCACCTTTAATAGAGAAAAAACAAGAGCAAACAAAAGAAAAACTAAAATAAATGTTATCTGATTTTAGATTACACAAAGAAAAAAAAGACTGTAATGTCCTTTAAATCAGGAATGGCCAACTGACAGCCCAAGATCCTCATGCGGCACTCTTTACTAGTCCTTGAGTCCCCAGAGAAAAAGCAGAACTAAGAATGTGTGCCATAGTTCTGTGCAGGGCCTGCTCAAGATAGTGTGCTGCTTGGGTCTAAGAATGCAATTACGCCCCCCCACCCCCAGTATTTACATTACTGATTAGCATATCAACCTACTAGCCTGGCCACTGAATTTTTAAGCCTGCCTACCTGCATGCAATCAATGCTTATGCACAATAAGTGGGAAGGCAGTTAGAGGAAGAGATGCACTTTTGCCACCTTGAATGTTGCCCCTGACCAGTTCTGACTTTTTGTGTATGATAAAATTATGCTGCTTGGAGCCTGTGACATCCCCCACAGTGGTCTGGGTTTGACTGTGACTTACTCAGTCACTGAAGTGCTGCACCTTGTACTGCCTGAGTCAGTTGGACCCACTTGGTCCCATTGTTGAGTACGGATGGGCGAATGTTTCGCAACATTCGAAAAACAGCACAAATTTTAACACATTCGTTCGTTCGAATCGAATTTCAAATGTATACATAACATTTTAACATTCAATTTGTGAACGTTCGGTTTCGAATTTTATGATTACATTCGAAAATATTCTTTTCGAAAAATTCGAATTTAGATTTGTAATAGTATTTCTAATGCTTTCTTTAAATGTAATATTCAAATTATGCAATATTCGAATTCGAAAAATTCGAATTTATATGTTTGTAATAGTATTTCAAATGCTTTCTTTAAATGTAATATTCAAATTATGCAATATTCTATATAGAAACATTCTAAATGATATATTTGTATCTATTATGTATCAATTTACTAGATTCCCTCCCTACCACATGAACTATTGAACTTCTGAATAGTATTTGTTAAATAGAATGTTAAATTTGAAATTTCGAATGTGGACATTCAATATAATTATAAACATTCAAATTCGAAAGTGACATTCGAAAACTGTAAATAGAATTCGATTATAGAATTTTTAAGAACATTCGTTCTTATCAACATTATTTATAATTCGAATTTTGGTAATAACATTCGTTCTAACATTCGAAATTCAAAAATTTACACATTTGCCCATCCCTATTGTTGAGCCGGCCCTGGTTCTGTGCCCTAGCAAAAGGCAGAAATAAAAAAAATTGTGCTTTGAACATGTACATTATCAGTACAGTGTGCAAGTGTATTTGTTGGGGTATTGATTTGTCTAATTTTCATTAATGTAAAACTACTTATTACTTTAACTTTAATTGCTCAAGCAGAAGGTGTTTGTATTTTTTTAGTGATGTTACTCCTCCTCACCCAATATGGTGGTGACCAATTTCAGTGTGTTTTGCCCATGTGCAAAATAAATGTTAAAGAAAAAAAAAAAAATATATATATATATACACAAACACACACATACGTATACACATATACACACACACATGAGATTATATATAAGAATAGATAAATACATATATATTGGAATGTCTATTTAAAAATGCATAGAATATATTCTGCTATGTGCAGAACATTGGAATGTGAAATATTTCCATTAAATACACAGTATATTATTTACATGTTTTTATCATGTATGTACACACACACACATACAGGGAGTGCAGAATTATTAGGCAAGTTGTATTTTTGAGGATTAATTTTATTATTGAACAACAACCATGTTCTCAATGAACCCAAAAAACTCATTAATATCAAAGCTGAATAGTTTTGGAAGTAGTTTTTACTTTGTTTTTAGTTATAGCTATTTTAGGGGGATATCTGTGTGTGCAGGTGACTATTACTGTGCATAATTATTAGGCAACTTAATAAAAACAAATATATACCCATTTCAATTTATTTTTACCAGTGAAACCAATATAACATCTCAACATTCACAAATATACATTTCTGACATTCAAAAACAAAACAAAAACAAATCAGTGACCAATATAGCCACCTTTCTTTGCAAGGACACTCAAAAGCCTGCCATACATGGATTCTGTCAGTGTTTTGATCTGTTCACGATCAACATTGCGTGCAGCAGCAACCACAGCCTCCCAGACACTGTTCAGAGAGGTGTACTGTTTTCCCTCCTTGTAAATCTCACATTTGATGATGGACCACAGGTTCTCAATGGGGTTCAGATCAGGTGAACAAGGAGGCAATGTCATTAGATTTTCTTCTTTTATACCCTTTCTTGCCAGCCACGCTGTGGAGTACTTGGACGCGTGTGATGGAGCATTGTCCTGCATGAAAATCATGTTTTTCTTGAAGGATGCAGACTTCTTCCTGTACCACTGCTGGAAGAAGGTGTCTTCCAGAAACTGGCAGTAGGACTGGGAGTTGAGCTTGACTCCATCCTCAACCCGAAAAGGCCCCACAAGCTCATCTTTGATGATACCAGCCCAAACCAGTACTCCACCTCCACCTTGCTGGCGTCTGAGTCAGACTGGAGCTCTCTGCCCTTTACCAATCCAGCCACGGGCCCATCCATCTGGCCCATCAAGACTCACTCTCATTTCATCAGT
Source organism: Bombina bombina (assembly GCF_027579735.1). Taxonomy (NCBI): domain Eukaryota; kingdom Metazoa; phylum Chordata; class Amphibia; order Anura; family Bombinatoridae; genus Bombina; species Bombina bombina. The sequence goes on from NC_069504.1 coordinate 291,663,738, forward strand.
CCATAAAACCTTAGAAAAATCAGTCTTGAGATATTTCTTGGCCCAGTCTTGACGTTTCAGCTTGTGTGTCTTGTTCAGTGGTGGTCGTCTTTCAGCCTTTCTTACCTTGGCCATGTCTCTGAGTATTGCACACCTTGTGCTTTTGGACACTCCAGTGATGTTGCAGCTCTGAAATATGGCCAAACTGGTGGCAAGTGGCATCTTGGCAGCTGCACGCTTGACTTTTCTCAGTTCATGGGGAGTTATTTTGCGCCTTGGTTTTTCCACACGCTTCTTGCGACCCTGTTGACTATTTTTAATTAAACGCTTGATTGTTCGATGATCACGCTTCAGAAGCTTTGCAATTTTAAGAGGGCTGCATCCCTCTGCAAGATATCTCACTATTTTTGACTTTTCTGAGCCTGTCAAGTCCTTCTTTTGACCCATTTTGCCAAAGGAAAGGAAGTTGCCTAATAATTATGCACACCTGATATAGGGTGTTGATGTCATTAGACCACACCCCTTCTTATTACAGAGATGCACATCACCTAATATGCTTAATTGGTAGTAGGCTTTCGAGCCTATACAGCTTGGAGTAAGACAACATGCATAAAGAGGATGATGTGGTCAAAATACTCATTTGCCTAATAATTCTGCACTCCCTGTATACATATGTATCCATCTTTAGACATGTATATGTATGTATCTCTACGTTAAAGCCCTTAGCAGCCTTTTTTTCTCTAACATCTGAGACCTCATATATTGAGCCCTTATAACTTTTTGTGCAATTTAAAAAAAAAAAATAATAATTTTTTTTTATTAGATGGTGTAATTATGAGTGTAACTAGGGCAAAGGAGTACAAAAAGTGCAAGAAGCCTTGAGTTATTTATTGTTACAACAAGTGAAAATAATCAACATAAAATCTTACATTCAAGTAAGTAGATTCATGCACCAAGTTCAAAAACAGCCGCAGTATAGGACCGGATCCTCAGGCAGATATGTCCAAACAGATTTCAAAAGGACCGCCGAACAAAGTCGGCGTCTGACGTCACTATAAGGATCCGGTAATTATGAGTGTAACTGTACGTTGTAATGTATTTAAGTGTTTTGTGACACTTTTTTGTTTTGTGAAACAGTTAACCAGAGCTCTGACGAGGCAGTAATCATTCTAGCATAAACCGTAACTGCCCCCAAGCGATCACATTTACTTTCAACTTGTAATGCGAGCACAAAACCCAAAGAGTGCAACCCCCCTACCGCTTGCGCAGAACTGAGGGAGCTCCACTTGTAATTTAGCCCTTTGTGTTTGTGAGCTTTTCTTTCAGTTTGCTATTTTTCCAAAATTATTTATGCATCTTATTACTGAAACAATAAGAAAAAAAGTAGCGAGGAAAAAACATAATTTATGCTTACCTGATAAATTCCTTTCTCCTGTAGTGTAGTCAGTCCACGGGTCATCCATTACTTATGGGATATTAACTCCTCCCCAACAGGAAGTGCAAGAGGATCACCCAAGCAGAGCTGCTATATAGCTCCTCCCCTCTACGTCACACCCAGTCTTTCGACCGAAACCAAACGAGAAAGGAGAAACTATAGGGTGCAGTGGTGACTGGAGTTTAATTTAAATTTTAGACCTGCCATAAAAAACAGGGCGGGCCGTGGACTGACTACACTACAGGAGAAAGGAATTTATCAGGTAAGCATAAATTATGTTTTCTCCTGTTAAGTGTAGTCAGTCCACGTGTCATCCATTACTTATGGGATACCAATACCAAAGCTAAAGTACACGGATGACGGGAGGGACAGGCAGGCTCTTTACACGGAAGGAACCACTGCCTGAAGAACCTTTCTCCCAAAAACAGCCTCAGAAGAAGCAAAAGTGTCAAATTTGTAAAATTTGGAAAAAGTATGAAGAGAAGACCAAGTTGCAGCCTTGCAAATCTGTTCAACAGAGGCCTCATTCTTAAAGGCCCATGTGGAAGCCACAGCTCTCGAAGAATGAGCTGTAATTCTTTCAGGAGGCTGCCGTCCAGCAGTCTCATAGGCTAAACGTATTATGCTACGAAGCCAAAAAGAGAGAGAGGTAGCAGATGCTTTTTGACCTCTCCTCTGTCCAGAATAAACTACAAACAGTGAAGAAGTTTGACGAAAATCCTTAGTTGCCTGTAAATAAAATTTCAGGGCACGGACTACGTCTAGATTGTGCAGAAGTCGTTCCTTCTTTGAAGAAGGGTTAGGGCACAATGATGGAACAACAATCTCTTGATTGATATTCTTGTTAGTGACTACCTTAGGTAAGAACCCAGGTTTAGTACGCAGAACTACCTTGTCTGAATGAAAAATCAGATAAGGAGAATCACAATGTAAGGCCGATAACTTAGAGACTCTACGAGCCGAGGAAATGGCCATTAAAAACAGAACTTTCCAAGATAACAGCTTGATATCAATGGAATGAAGGGGTTCAAACGGAACACCCTGTAAAACGTTAAGAACTAAGTTTAAGCTCCACGGTGGAGCAACAGTCTTAAACACAGGCTTAATCCTGGCCAAAGCCTGACAAAAAGCCTGAACGTCTGGAACTTCTGACAGACGTTTGTGTAAAAGGATGGACAGAGCTGAGATCTGTCCCTTTAAAGAACTTGCAGATAACCCCTTTTCTAAACCTTCTTGTAGAAAAGACAATATCCTAGGAATCCTAACTTTACTCCATGAGTAACTCTTGGATTCGCACCAGTGTAAATATTTACGCCATATCTTATGGTAAATTTTCCTGGTAACAGGTTTCCTAGCCTGTATTAAAGTATCAATTACTGACTCCGAAAATCCACGCTTTGATAAAATCAAGCGTTCAATCTCCATGCAGTCAGCTTCAGAGAAATTAGATTTTGATGTTTGAAAGGACCCTGAATTAGAAGGTCCTGTCTCAGAGGCAGCGACCAAGGTGGACAGGATGACATGTCCACTAGATCTGCATACCAGGTCCTGCGTGGCCACGCAGGCGCTATTAGAATCACCGATGCTTTCTCCTGTTTGATCCTGGCAATCAATCGAGGAAGCATCAGGAAGGGTGGAAACACATAAGCCATCTTGAAGGTCCAAGGTGCTGTCAGAGCATCTATCAGGACCGCTCCCGGGTCCCTGGATCTGGACCCGTAACAAGGAAGCTTGGCGTTCTGGCGAGACGCCATGAGATCCATATCTGGTTTGCCTCAACGTCGAAGTATTTGGGCAAAGACCTGCGGATGAAGTTCCCACTCCCCCGGATGAAAAGTCTGGTGACTTAGGAAATCCGCCTCCCAGTTCTCCACGCCTGGGATGTGGATCGCTGACAGGTGGCAAGAGTGAGACTCTGCCCAGCGAATTATCTTTGAAACTTCCATCATCGCTAGGGAACTCCTTGTCCCTCCCTGATGGTTGATGTAAGCCACAGTCGTGATGTTGTCCGACTGAAACCTGATGAACCTCAGAGTTGCTAACTGAGGCCAAGTCAGAAGGGCATTGAGAACTGCTCTCAATTCCAGGATGTTTATTGGAAGGAGACTCTCCTCCTGAGTCCATGATCCCTGAGCCTTCAGGGAATTCCAGACAGCGCCCCAACCTAGTAGGCTGGCGTCTGTTGTTACAATTGTCCAGTCCGGCCTGCTGAAGGGCATCCCCCTGGACAGATGTGGCCGAGAAAGCCACCATAGAAGAGAATCTCTGGTCTCTTGATCCAGATTCAGCATAGGGGACAAATCTGAGTAATCCCCATTCCACTGACTTAGCATGCACAATTGCAGCGGTCTGAGATGCAGGCGTGCAAAAGGTACTATGTCCATTGCCGCTACCATTAAGCCGATTACCTCCATGCATTGAGCCACTGACGGGTGTTGAATGGAATGAAGGACACGGCAAGCATTTAGAAGTTTTGTTAACCTGTCCTCTGTCAGGTAAATTTTCATTTCTACCGAATCTATAAGAGTCCCCAAGAAGGGAACTCTTGTGAGTGGCAATAGAGAACTCTTTTCTACGTTCACCTTCCACCCATGCGACCTTAGAAATGCCAGAACTAACTCTGTATGAGACTTGGCAGTTTGGCGCTTGTATCAGAATGTCGTCTAGGTACGGAGCTACCGCTATTCCTCGCGGTCTTAGTACCGCCAGAAGAGAGCCCAGGACTTTTGTAAAGATTCTTGGAACCGTAGCTAACCCAAAGGGAAGAGCTACAAACTGATAATGCCTGTCTAGGAAGGCAAACCTTAGGTACCGGTAATGATCCTTGTGAATCGGTATGTGAAGGTACGCATCCTTTAGATCCACTGTGGTCATGTACTGACCCTTTTGGATCATGGGTAAGATTGTCCGAATAGTTTCCATTTTGAACGATGGAACTCTTAGGAATTTGTTTAGGATCTTTAAATCCAAGATTGGTCTGAAGGTTCCTTCTTTCTTGGGAACCACAAACAGATTTGAGTAAAACCCTTGTCCGTGTTCCGACCGCGGAACCGGGTGGATCACTCCCATTAGCAAAAGATCTTGAACACAGCGTAGAAACGCCTCTTTCTTTGTCTGGTTTGTTGACAACCTTGAAAGATGAAATCTCCCTTTGGGAGGAGAAGCTTTGAAGTCCAGAAGATATCCCTGGGATATGATCTCTAACGCCCAGGGATCCTGGACATCTCTTGCCCAAGCCTGGGCGAAGAGAGAAAGTCTGCCCCCTACTAGATCCGTTTCCGGATCGGGGGCCCTCACTTTATGCTGTCTTAGGGGCGGCAGCAGGTTTTCTGGCCTGCTTGCCCTTGTTCCAGGTCTGGTTAGGTTTCCAGCCCTGTCTGTAACGAGCAACAGTTCCTTCCTGTTTTGGAGCGGAGGAAGTTGATGCTGCTCCTGCCTTGAAGTTACGAAAGGCACGAAAATTAGACTGTCTAGCCCTGGGTTTGACTCTGTCTTGAGGCAGAGCATGTCCCTTACCTCCAGTAATGTCAGCGATAATTTCTTTCAAACCGGGCCCAAATAATGTCTGCCCTTTGAAAGGTATGTTAAGCAATTTAGATTTAGAAGTCACATCGGCTGACCAGGATTTTAGCCACAGCGCTCTGCGCGCCTGGATGGCGAATCCGGAATACTTAGCCGTAAGCTTAGTTAAATGTACTACGGCATCAGAAATAAATGAATTAGCTAGCTTAAGGACTCTAAGCTTGTTTATAATTTCATCCAATGGAACTGAGCTAATAGTCTCTTCTAGAGACTCAAACCAAAATGCCGCCGCAGCCGTGACAGGCGCAATGCATGCGAGGGGTTGTAATATAAAACCTTGTTGAGTAAACATTTTCTTAAGGTAACCCTCTAACTTTTTGTCCATTGGGTCTGAAAAGGCACAGCTATCCTCCACCGGGATAGTGGTACGCTTAGCTAGAGTAGAAACTGCTCCTTCCACCTTAGGGACCGTCTGCCATAAGTCCCGTGTGGTGGCGTCTATTGGAAACATTTTTCTAAATATAGGAGGGGGGGAAAAGGGCACACCGGGCCTATCCCACTCCTTGGTAATAATTTCTGTAAGCCTCTTAGGTATAGGAAAAACGTCAGTACACGCCGGTACCGCATAGTATCTATCCAGCCTACATAATTTCTCTGGGATTGCAACCGTGTTACAATCATTCAGAGCCGCTAATACCTCCCCTAATAATACACGGAGGTTCTCAAGCTTAAATTTAAAATTTGAAATGTCTGAGTCCAGTCTATTTGGATCAGATCCGTCACCCACAGAATGAAGCTCTCCGTCTTCATGTTCTGCCATCTGTGACGCAGTATCAGACATGGCTCTAACATTATCAGCGTACTCTGTTCTCACCCCAGAGTGGTCGCGTTTACCTCTAAGTTCTGGTAATTTAGATAAAACTTCAGTCATAACATTAGCCATGTCTTGTAAAGTGATTTGTAATGGCCGCCCTGATGTACTTGGCGTCGCAATATCACGCACCTCCTGAGCGGGAGATGCAGGTACTGACACGTGAGGAGAGTTAGTCGGCATAACTTTCCCCTCGTTATCTGGTGAAATTTTCTTAAAATGTACAGATTGGCTTTTATTTAAAGTAGCATCAATGCAATTGGTACACAAATTTCTATTGGGCTCCACATTGGCTTTTGAACATATTGCACAAAGAGATTCCTCTGTGTCAGACATGTTAAAACAAACTAGCAATTAGTCTAGCAAGCTTGGAAAATACTTTTCAAATAAATTTGCAAGCAATATAAAAAACGTTACTGTGCCTTTAAGAAGCACACAAAAACTGTCACAGTTGAAATAACAATGAACCGGATTAGTTATAGAAACCAAATTTTCACAGAAATGCATTAAGTTAGCAAAGGATTGCACTCACTAGCAATGGATGATTAACCCCTTAATATCAGAAAAACGGATAACAATTGAAAATATAAGCGTTTTTATCACAGTCAAAGCACAGTCTCACAGGTCTGCTGTGAGTGATTACCTCCCTCAAAACTAGTTTTGAAGACCCCTGAGCTCTGTAGAGACGTCCTGGATCATGTAGGGAGAAGAAGGCAGACTGTGACTGAATTTCTAATGCGCAGTAAAAGCGCCAAAATAGGCCCCTCCCACTCACAATACAACAGTGAGGAAAGCTCAGTAAACTGTTTTAATTCAAAACAAACGACAGCCATGTGGAAAATAACGCCCAAAACAAATTTTCACCAAGTACCTCAGATAAATAAACGATTAACATGCCAGCAAACGTTTAAAATATAATTTATGAAATGTTATTAAAAAGCCTGCTGCTAGTCGCTCACACTGCAGATTAGGCTAAAAGTTATATGTATACAGTATTTTCCCAGTGAAGTGCCATTCCCCAGAAATACTTAGGTGTAAACATACATACATATCAGCCTGATACCAGTTGCTACTACTGCATTTAAGGCTGTACTTACATTACATCGGTATTAGCAGTATTTTCTCAGTCAATTCCATTCCTTAGAAAATAATATACTGCAACATACCTCTTTGCAGGTGAACCTGCCCGCTGTCCCCTGTTCTGAAGTTACCTCACTCCTCAGAATGGCCGAGAACAGCAAATGGATCTTAGTTACGTCCGCTAAGATCATACACAAACTCAGGTAGATTCTTCATCTAATGCTGCCTGAGAAAAAACAACACACTCCGGTGCCGTTTAAAATAACAAACTTTTGATTGAAGAAATAAAAACTAAGTTTAACAACCACAGTCCTCTCACACATCCTATCTATTAGTTGGGTGCAAGAGAATGACTGGGTGTGACGTAGAGGGGAGGAGCTATATAGCAGCTCTGCTTGGGCGATCCTCTTGCACTTCCTGTTGGGGAGGAGTTAATATCCCATAAGTAATGGATGACCCGTGGACTGACTACACTTAACAGGAGAAAACAGTATGTTATGCCACTGATCACATTAAAGGGACAGTATACACTCATTATCATAAAACTGCATAGACACTACTATAAAGAATAAGATGTACAGATACTGATATAAAAATCTAGTATAAAACTGTTTAAAAACTTACTTAAAAGCTCTCAGTTTAGCTCTGTTGAAAAGGTAGCTGGAAAGCCCACTGCAAGTGGGAAATAAGACACTCCCCCTCCCCCTTCTTTTGCATATGAAAAGACCCTTTAAACAAACTCATACAACTTTGGGGCTTGGTTAGGAGTCTGAAAATCAGAGCAATGTTATTTAAAAATAAGCAAAACTATACATTTAACCCCCCCCCCAAAAAAAAAAAAAAAAAAAACATTATGGGCTATATAAATAGATCATCTACAAAACATTTATGCAAAGAAAACAATAGTGTATAATGTCCCTTTAAGGCATCTGTCAAATAACACATTCTCATCAAGATGCAAATTATCAAACCAGCTACTGATTTGCAGCATTTTGAAGAAAACCTATATCGTACATTGGGCTATCAAAAAAACCAAATAAATATACATACAAGTATTTAACTTTACTCATGATATAGATGTGCATATAAGTCTAATCATTAAAGGGATACTAAACCCATTTTTTTCTTTAATGATATAGACAGAGAAAGTTGCTTAAAATGGCATGTTCTAATTTACTCCTATTATCAATTTTTTTATTCTGTTGCTATCTTTAATTGAAAAGCAGGAATGTAAAGCTTAAGAGTCGGACCATTTTTGGTTTAAAATCTGGGTAGCGCTTGCTGAATGGTGGCTAAATGTAGCCACCAATAAGTAAGAGCTATCCAAGGTGCTGAATCTAAAATGGGCTGGCTCCTAAGCTTTAAAATTCTGCTTTTTGAAAAAGATAGCAAGAGAACAAAGAAAACTTGATAATAGGGATGGGCGAATGTGTAAATTTTTGAATTTCGAATGTTAGAACGAATGTTATTACCGAAATTCGAATTATAAATTCGAATGTTGATAAGAACGAATGTTCTTAAAAATTCTATAATCGATTGCTATTTACAGTTTTCGAATGTCACTTTCAAATTCGAATGTTTATAATTATATTGAATGTCCACATTCGAAATTTCGAATTTAACATTCTATTTAACAAATACTATTCAGAAGTTCAATAGTTCATGTGGTAGGGAGGGAATCTAGTAAATTGATATATAATAGATACAAATATATAATTTTGAATGTTTCTATATAGAATATTGCATAATTCGAATATTACATTTAAAGAAAGCATTAGAAATACTATTACAAATCTAAATTCAAATTTTTCGAAATGTAATCATAAAATTCGAAACCGAACATTCGAAAATCGAATGTTAGAATGTTATGTATACATTCGAAATTTGATTAGAATGAACAAATGTGTTAAAATTCGTACCGTTTTTGAATGTTGCGAAACATTCGCCCATCCCTACTTGATAATAGGAGTAAATTAGAAAGTTGCTTAAAATTGCATGCTCTATCTGAATCATGAAAGAAAAAAATTGGGTTTAGTATCCCTTTAACTATTAAAAGTGTTGCCTATATACTTTAATGGGATATGGATACAATTTACTATAACACTCATATATTGATGCTCATAAGTCTGTAAAAAAACAGAATTTATGCTTACCTGATAAATTACTTTCTCCAACGGTGTGTCCGGTCCACGGCGTCATCCATAACTTGTGGGAATATTCTCTTCCCCAACAGGAAATGGCAAAGAGCACAGCAAAAGCTGTCCATATAGTCCCTCCCAGGCTCCGCCCCCCCAGTCATTCGACCGACGGTTAGGAGAAAAAAAGGAGAAACTATAGGGTGCCATTTTGACTGTAGTGTATAGAGAAAGAAATTTTTCAAACCTGATTAAAAAACCAGGGCGGGCCGTGGACCGGACACACCGTTGGAGAAAGTAATTTATCAGGTAAGCATAAATTCTGTTTTCTTCAACATTGGTGTGTCCGGTCCACGGCGTCATCCATAACTTGTGGGAACCAATACCAAAGCTTTAGGACACGGATGAAGGGAGGGAGCAAATCAGGTTACCTAAACAGAAGGCACCACGGCTTGCAAAACCTTTCTCCCAAAAATAGCCTCCGAAGAAGCAAAAGTATCAAATTTGTAGAATTTGGCAAAAGTGTGCAGAGAAGACTAGGTCGCTGCCTTACATATCTGATCAACAGAAGCCTCGTTCTTAAAGGCCCATGTGGAAGCCACAGCCCTAGTAGAGTGAGCTGTGATTTGTTCAGGAGGCTGCCGTCCGGCAGTCTCATAAGCCAATCGGATGATGCTTTTCAGCCAGAAAGAAAGAGAGGTAGCAGTAGCTTTTTGACCTCTCCTCTTACCAGAATAAACGACAAACAAAGAAGAAGTTTGTCTGAAATCCTTTGTTGCTTCTAAATAGAACTTTAAAGCACGGACTACATCTAAATTGTGTAACAAACGTTCCTTCTTTGAAACTGGATTCGGACACAAAGAAGGAACAACTATTTCCTGGTTAATATTCTTGTTGGAAACAACTTTTGGAAGAAAACCAGGCTTGGTACGCAAAACAACCTTATCTGAATGGAACACCAGATAGGGTGGATCACACTGCAAAGCAGATAATTCAGAAACTCTTCTAGCAGAAGAAATAGCAACCAAAAACATAATTTATGTAAGAACTTACCTGATAAATTCATTTCTTTCATATTAGCAAGAGTCCATGAGCTAGTGACGTATGGGATATACATTCCTACCAGGAGGGGCAAAGTTTCCCAAACCTCAAAATGCCTATAAATACACCCCTCACCACACCCACAAATCAGTTTAACGAATAGCCAAGAAGTGGGGTGATAAGAAAAAAGTGTGAAAGCATAAAAAATAAGGAATTGGAATAATTGTGCTTTATACAAAAAAATCATAACCACCACAAAAAAGGGTGGGCCTCATGGACTCTTGCTAATATGAAAGAAATGAATTTATCAGGTAAGTTCTTACATAAATTATGTTTTCTTTCATGTAATTAGCAAGAGTCCATGAGCTATTGACGTATGGGATAATGACTTCCCAAGATGTGGATCTTCCACGCAAGAGTCACTAGAGAGGGAGGGATAAAATAAAGACAGCCAATTCCGCTGAAAAAAAATCCACACCCAAAATAAAGTTTAAATCTTATAATGAAGAAAACTGAAATTATAAGCAGAAGAATCAAACTGAAACAGCTGCCTGAAGTATTTTTTCTACCAAAAACTGCTTCAGAAGAAGAATACACATCAAAATGGTAGAATTTAGTAAAAGTATGCAAAGAAGACCAAATTGCCGCTTTGCAAATCTGAACAATCAAAGCTTCATTCCTAAACGCCCAGGAAGTAGAAACTGACCTAGTAGAATGAGCTGTAATCCTTTGAGGCAGAGATTTACCCGACTCGACATAAGCATGATGAATTAAAGATTTCAACCAAGATGCCAAAGAAATGGCAGAGGCCTTCTGACCTTTCCTAGAACCGGAAAAGATAACAAATAGACTAGAAGTCTTTCGGAAATTCTTAGTAGCTTCAACATAATATTTCAAAGCTCTAACAACATCCAAAGAATGCAAAGATCTCTCCTTAGAATTCTTAGGATTAGGACATAATGAAGGAACCACAATTTCTCTACTAATGTTGTTAGAATTCACAACCTTAGGTAAAAATTAAAAAGATGTTCGCAACACTGCCTTATCCTGATGAAAAATCAGAAAAGGAGACTCACAAGAAAAGAGCAGATAATTCAGAAACTCTTCTAGCAGAAGAGATGGCCAAAAGAAACAAAACTTTCCAAGAAAGTAATTAAATGTCCAGTGAATGCATAGGTTCAAACGGAGGAGTTTGAAGAGCCCCCAGAACCAAATTCAAACTCCAAGGAGGAGAAAATTGACTTAATAACAGATTTTATACGAACCAAAGCTTGTATAAAACAATGAATATCAGGAAGAATAGCAATCCTTCTGTGAAAAAGAACAGAAAGAGCAGAGATTTGTTCATTCAAGGAACTTGCAGACAAACCTTTATCCAAACCATCCTGAAGAAACTGTAAAATTCTCGGAATTCTAAAAGAATGCCAGGAAAAAAGATGAGAAAGACACCAAGAAATGTAAGTCTTCCAGACTCGATAATATATCATCCTAGATACAGATCTACAAGCCTGTAACATAGTATTAATCACAGAGTCAGAGAAACCTCTTTGACTAAGAATCAAGCGTTCAATCTCCATACCTTTAAAGTTAAGGATTGAGATCCTGATGGTAAAAAGGGACCTTATGACAGAAGGTCTGGCCTTAACGGAAGAGTCCACGGATGACAAGAAGCCATGCGGACAAGATCCGCATACCAAAACCTGTGAGGCCATGCTAGAGCCACCAGCAGAAAAAACGAGCATTCCTTCAGAATCTTGGAGATTAACTCTTGGAAGAAGAACTAGAGGCGGAAAGATATAGGCAGGATGATACTTCCAAGGAAGTGACAATGAATCCACTGCTTCCACCTGAGGATCCCTGGATCTGGACAGATACCTGGGAAGTTTGTTGTGTAGATGAGAAACCATCAGATCTATTTCTGGAAGTTCCCACATTTGAACAATCTGAAGAAACACCTCTGGGTGAAGAGACCACTCGCCCGGATGTAACGCTTGGCGACTGAGATAATCCGCTTCCCAATTGTCTATACCTGGGATATGAACCGCAGAAACTAGACAGGAGCTGGATTCCGCCCATACCAGTATTCAAGATACTTCTTTCATAGCCAGAGGACTGTGAGTCCCTCCTTGATGATTGATATATGCCACAGTTGTGACATTGTCTGTCTGAAAACAAATGAACGATTCTCTCTTTAGAAGAGGCCATGACTGAAGAGTCCCAAAATATTGATTGGAAATCTCACCTCCTGAGATTTCCCAAACCCCTTGTGCTGTCAGAAACCCCCATACAGCTCCCCAACCTGTCAGACTTGCATCTGTTGAGATCACAGTCCAGGTTGGAAGAAAAAAAGAAGCCCCCTGAACTAAACGATGGTGGTCTGTACCACGTCAGAGGGTGTCGAACAATCGGTTTTAAAGATATTAAATGAGATATCTTTGTATAATCCCGGCACCACCGGTTCAGCATACAGAGCTGAAGAGGTTGCATGTGAAAATGAGCAAAGGGGAACACGTCCAATGCAGCAGTCATAAGAACCTAGAATTTCCATGCATAAGGCTACAGAAGGGAATGATTGAGACTGAAGGTTTCGATAAGCTGAAACCAATTTCAGACGTCTCTAATCCAACAGAAACAGAGACATGGACACTGAATCTATACAGAAATCTAAAAAAGGTTACTCTTGTCTGAGGAATCAACAAACTTTTTGGTTAATTGATCCTCCAACCATGTTCTTGAAGAAACAACACTCATAAAAAGCTGGAAAGGATCTTTCCATTGAAAATGAGCAAAGGGAATTGAATCCAATGCTGTTAAAACTTCTATGCATATATAGCAACTGAAGGAAAAAATAGAGACTAAAGGTACCGACAGACGGAACCCAAATCAAATTGTCCCTTGTCTGATAGAGACAAAGATAGTGACATAAACCATCTGGAAACCTAAAAAAAGGTGACCCTTGCGTGAGGAATCAAGAGCTTTTGAAAAAAAGATCCTCTAACTATGTCCTGAAGAGCAAGTGAAACATATGAGATTCCGCATCCACAGGAAATAATCTGAATGAAAACAGAAAAATGAAGAATATGCATTTATTGTATCTAATGAAAACAAATAATGCTATCAATGACCATAAAAAAGGCAGAATAGTTTGAATAAAACTCCAAAACCCAGTTCCTAGAAAAAGAACTGGAAGAAATACCCCAGAAGATTCCAGGTCTGAGCAGCGCTTGAGCCATGCTTCAACAGTATCCAAAATATATAGGACAGAAACACACTGAAAGAAAGTGTTAGCCTTACTGGAATAAAATCGAAGAAAATTTGGACAGAATAGAACCAAATAAATTTCAAAGAAGTCTTAACCTGCCCCTTACCAGCCAAGCTGGAATACGGCACGTACATCGCAATATTAGGGAGCTGATTTCGAACCCCAATTATAAACATGTTACTTGGGAAAGAACTCAGGAATTTGTTCCTTAATAAGAACAACCAAACTAATATAAGCTTAAAGTTTAGTCTTAGAGCTCAATCTTGAAGCCCATAGTAACAGTTAAGAATTGATTATCTTAGAACAAAAGAAATATGGATTTTCTTTTTGGTTTTTTGTTGTTTTTTTTTTTTTTAAAAATCACAAAATTCTTCTAGCTAAAATAGCTAAAGACATAGATTAACCCTCATTTGCGAATATATTCAATAAAATGAAGACACAAATGAAATCATTAGCATGATAATCCAGTTTAAAGGACCAGTCAAAACAGAGGACTTGCAAAATGCAAAACAACAAGACAAATGCAACAGCACCTAGTCTAGTAAATGTTGTCCCTTTAACAATGCTAAAATAAATCATAATCTGATACTTGATCTTAAAGTAAACAGAAAAAATGAAGCAATTGCAATATCACAGGACCAAGAAAAGTACCTGAAACTAAATAATTTTCCATAAATAAGATGTAACTATATAAAGGAAAATAAATACTATTTTGCTAAAACAACAATAGCATAATTAGTAGGAGTAGAGATAGCTCCAATAAATTGGAGAACCCTCCAAATTAAATTAACTGCTGACAAAGAATATAGTTTAAAAATAAAAGAAAATTCTCAGCCTATTCCATTCCCTAGTATGGGGAATTGGAAGGAAAACCTCTGAAATCACAGAAGAATAAAAAGGCAGAAATAGTGTCAGCTAGTTTTAAAGAACTAGTTACCTTAATATCCAAAATAATCAACACCTCTTGAACAAAGAACAAATGTACTTTAATAATAAAACATTTATATAAAAAAGTAGATTTGTTAGTGTCAATATCTGATGAAGAGAATTTCTGAAAGAGAAAAAAACATCATCAGAGAAGGATAAAACAGTATGTTGTTGGTCATTTGAAACTTCAATAATTAAAAAAGAAGTGAAAAAGACCTAAAAATTGTATTAGAAGGCACGAAGTCAGACAAAGCCTTAATCAGAAAAAATATTTCTTATAAATCTTCTAAACATTTCTTGTACTTAAGAATGGAAATGTATAAAGCATAAATACTAATGGAATCTGCATGTAAATGTATATCATAATAACTTAATACAAACCATAGCTAAAGATAAACATTTATAACATTTAAAATAAATGACCTTAGCTTTGGTAGAACTGAAACTCAGTTAAGCATTTTTCCAGAAGTGGCGTCTGACTCAGGGACAATCGGAGACATCTTGCAATATGTAATAGAAAAAACAACATATAAAGCAAAATTGATCAAATTCCTTAAATGACAGTTTCAGGAATGGGGAAAAAAATGCCAGTGAACAAGCTTCTAGCAACCAGAAGCAATAAATAATGAGACTTAAATAATGTGGAGACAATAGTGACGCCCATATTTTTTAGCGCCAAAAAGGACGCCCACATTATTTGGCGCCTAAATGCTTTTGGCGCCAAAAATGACGCCACATCCGGAATGCCGACACTTTTGGCGCAAAAAACGTCAAAAAAATGACACGTATGACGCCGGAAACAGAAAAAAATTTTGCACCAAAAAAGTCCGCGCCTAGAATGACGCAATAAAATGAAGCATTTTCAGCCCCCGCGAGCCTAATAGCCCACAGGAAAAAAGTCAAATTTTAAGGTAAGAAAAAATTGATTTATTCATATGCATTATCCCAAATATGAAACTGACTGTCTGAAATAAGGAACATTGAACATCCTGAGTCAAGGCAAATAAATGTTTGAATACATATATTTAGAACTTTATAAAAACGTGCCCAACCATAGCTTAGAGTGTCACAGAAAATAAGACTTACTTACCCCAGGACACTCATCTACAAGTTGTAGAAAGCCAAACCAGTACTGAAACGAAAATCAGTAGAGGTAATGGTATATATAAGAGTATATCGTCAATCTGAAAAGGGAGGTAAGAGATGAATCTCTATGACCGATAACAGAGAACCTATGAAATAGACCCCGTAGAAGGAGATCATTGAATTCAAATAGGCAATACTCTCCTCACATCCCTCTGATATTCACTGCACGCTGAGAGGAAAACTGGGCTCCAACCTGCTGCGGAGCGCATATCAACGTAGAATCTAGCACAAACTTACTTCACCACCTCCATAGGAGGCAAAGTTTGTAAAAACTGATTTGTGGGTGTGGTGAGGGGTGTATTTATAGGCATTTTGAGGTTTGGGAAACTTTGCCCCTCCTGGTAGGAATGTATATCCCATACGTCACTAGCTCATGGACTCTTGCTAATTACATGAAAGAAACAGAACTTTCCAAGATAGTAACTTGATATCTATGGAATGTAAGGGTTCAAACGGAACCCCTTGAATAACTGAAAGAACTAAATTTAGACTCCAGGGAGGAGTCAAAGGTCTGTAAACAGGCTTAATCCTGACCAAAGCCTGTACAAAAGCTTGTACATCTGGCACAGCTGCCAGTCGTTTGTGTAACAAGACAGATAGAGCAGAAATCTGTCCTTTTAAAGAACTCGCTGACAATCCCTTATCCAAACCGTCTTGTAGAAAGGAGAGGATCCTGGGAATTTTAATCTTACTCCATGAGAATCCCTTGGATTCACACCAACAGATATATATTTTCCATATTTTATGGTAAATCTTTCTAGTCACAGGTTTTCTGGCTTGTACCAGAGTATCTATCACTGAATCCGAAAATCTGCGCTTGGATAAGATCAAGCGTTCAATTTCCAAGCAGTCAGCTGGAGAGAAACTAGATTTGGATGTTCGAATGGACCTTGTACTAGAAGATCCTGTCTCAAAGGTAGCTTCCATGGTGGAGCCGATGACATATTCACCAGGTCCGCATACCAAGTCCTGCGTGGCCATGCAGGAGCTATCAGAATCACCGAGGCCTTCTCCTG
Organism: Bombina bombina; assembly: GCF_027579735.1. Taxonomy (NCBI): domain Eukaryota; kingdom Metazoa; phylum Chordata; class Amphibia; order Anura; family Bombinatoridae; genus Bombina; species Bombina bombina. The sequence continues at coordinate 291,680,152 of NC_069504.1, forward strand.
TTTGATCCTGGCTACAAGCCTGGGAAGGAGAGGGAACGGTGGAAACGCATAAGCTAGGTTGAACGACCAAGGCGCCACTAATGCATCCACTAGAGTCGCCTTGGGATCCCTGGATCTGGACCCGTAGCAAGGAACCTTGAAGTTCTGACGAGACGCCATCAGATCCATGTCTGGAATGCCCCATAATTGAGTCAACTGGGCAAACACCTCCGGGTGAAGTTCCCACTCCCCCGGATGGAAAGTCTGACGACTCAAATAATCCGCCTCCCAGTTGTCTACTCCTGGGATGTGGATTGCAGATAGGTGGCAGGAGTGATCCTCCGCCCATTTGATGATTTTGGACACCTCTCTCATCGCCAAGGAACTCCTTGTTCCCCCCTGATGGTTGATGTAAGCAACAGTCGTCATGTTGTCTGACTGGAATCTTATGAATCCGGCCTTCGATAGTTGAGGCCAAGCCCGGAGAGCATTGAATATCGCTCTCAGTTCCAGAATGTTTATCGGGAGAAAATACTCTTCCCGAGACCATAGACCCTGAGCTTTCAGAGAATCCCAGACCGTGCCCCAGCCTAGTAGACTGGCGTCGGTCGTGACGATGACCCACTCTGGTCTGCGGAAACTCATTCCCTGGGACAGGTGATCCTGGTTCAACCACCAACGGAGTGAGTCTCTGGTCATCTGGTCTACTTGAATCGTTGGAGACAAGTCTGTATAGTCCCCATTCCACTGCTTGAGCATGCACAGCTGTAATGGTCTTAGATGAATTTGAGCAAAAGGAACTATGTCCATTGCTGCAACCATCAACCCTACTACTTCCATGCACTGAGCTATGGAAGGCTGCAGAATAGAGTGAAGAACTTGACAAGCGTTTAGAAGCTTTGACCTTCTGACTTCTGTCAGGAAAATCTTCATCTCTAAAGAATCTATTATTGTTCCCAAGAAGGGAACTCTTGTCGACGGAGACAGGGAACTCTTTTCTACGTTCACCTTCCAACCGTGAGATCTGAGAAAGGCTAGAACAATGTCTGTATGAGCCTTTGCTTTGGAAAGAGACGACGCTTGGATTAGAATGTCGTCCAGATAAGGTGCCACTGCAATACCCCTTGGTCTTAGGACCGCTAGAAGGGACCCGAGCACCTTTGTGAAAATCCTTGGAGCAGTGGCTAGCCCGAATGGGAGAGCCACGAACTGGTAATGCTTGTCCAGAAAGGCGAACCTTAGGAACTGATAATGATCTTTGTGGATAGGAATATGTAGATACGCATCCTTTAAATTCACGGTAGTCATAAATTGACCCTCCTGGATTGTAGGTAAAATTGTTCGAATGGTTTCCATTTTGAACGATGGAACTCTGGGAAATTTGTTTAGAATTTTTAAATCCAGAATTGGTCTGGAAGTTCCCTCTTTTTTGGGAACTACAAACAGATTTGAGTAAAACCCCTGACCCTGTTCCACAGTTGGGACTGGGTGTATCACTCCCATCTTTAACAGGTCTTCTACACAATGTAAGAATGCCTGTCTCTTTATTTGGTTTGAAGATAAGTGAGACATGTGGAACCTTCCTCTTGGGGGTAGTTCCTTGAATTCCAGAAGATAGATAGAGACTATTTCTAGTGCCCAGGGATCCTGAACATCTCTTGCCCAAGCCTGAGCGAAGAGAGAAAGTCTGCCCCCTACTAGATCCGGTCCCGGATCGGGGGCTACCCCTTCATGCTGTTTTGGTAGCAGCTGCAGGCTTCTTGGCCTGTTTACCCTTGTTCGAGCCTTGCATTGGTTTCCAAGCTGGTTTAGACTGGGAAGCGTTACCCTCTTGTCTAGAGGCTGCAGAGTTGGAAGCCGGTCCGTTCCTGAAATTGCGAAAGGAATGAAAATTGGACTTATTCTTAGCCCTGAAAGGTTTATCTTGTGGGAGGGCATGGCCCTTTCCCCCGGTGATGTCTGAAATGATCTCTTTCAATTCTGGCCCAAAAAGGGTCTTACCTTTGAAAGGAATATTAAGCAATTTTGTCTTGGAAGATACATCCGCTGACCAAGACTTTAGCCAGAGTGCTCTGCGCGCCACAATAGCAAAACCTGAATTTTTCGCCGCTAACTTCGCTAACTGCAAAGCGGCGTCTAAAATAAAAGAATTAGCTAACTTAAGTGCGTGAATTCTGTCCATGACTTCCTCATACGGAGTCTCCCTACAGAGCGACTTTTCCAGTTCCTCGAACCAGAACCACGCCGCTGTAGTGACAGGAATAATGCACGAAATAGGTTGAAGGAGGTAACCTTGCTGTACAAAAATCTTTTTAAGCAAACCCTCCAATTTTTTATCCATAGGATCTTTGAAAGCACAATTGTCCTCAATAGGAATGGTCGTGCGTTTGGCTAGTGTAGAAACTGCCCCCTCGACCTTAGGGACTGTTTGCCATAAGTCCTTTCTGGGGTCGACCATAGGAAATAATTTTTTAAATATAGGAGGAGGGACAAAAGGTATGCCTGGCTTCTCCCACTCCTTATTCACTATGTCCGCCACCCGTTTGGGTATCGGAAAAGCATCAGGGTGCACCGGGACCTCAAGGAACTTGTCCATCTTGCACAATTTTTCTGGGATGACCAGATTGTCACAATCATCCAGAGTAGATAGCACCTCCTTAAGTAATGCGCGGAGATGCTCTAATTTAAATTTAAATGTCACAACATCAGGTTCTGCCTGCTGAGAAATTCTTCCTGTATCAGAAATTTCCCCATCTGAGAAACCCTCCCTCACTGCCACTTCAGATTGGTGTGAGGGTATGACAGAAAAATTATCATCAGCGTCCTCCTGCTCTACAGTGTTTAAAACAGAGCAATCGCGCTTTCTCTGAAATGCTGGCATTTTGGATAAAATATTAGCTATGGAGTTATCCATTACTGCCGTCAATTGTTGCATAGTAACAAGCATTGGCGCGCTAGAAGTACTAGGGGTCGCCTGCACGGATGTAACTGGTATAGACACAGAAGGAGATGATGTAGAACTATGTCTACTTCCTTCATCTGAGGAATCATCCTGGGCAACTTTACTATCTGTGACAGTACTGTCCTTACTTTGTTTGGACGCTATGGCACAATTATCACACATGTTAGAAGGGGGAACCACATTGGCTTCCATACATACAGAACATGAACTATCTGAAGGCACAGACATGTTAAACAGGCATAAACTGGTTAATAAAGCACAAAAACCGTTTTAAAACAAAAACGTTACTGTCTCTTTAAATGTTAAACAGGGCACACTTTATTACTGAATATGTGAAAAACTATGAAGGAATTATCCAATCTTTACCAAATTTTCACCACAGTGTCTTAATGCATTCAAAGTATTGCACCCCAAATTTCAAGCTGTTAACCCTTAAAATGTGGAAACCGGAGCCGTTTACACTTTTAACCCCTTTACAGTCCCAGCCACAGCCTTTGCTGCGACTTCACCAATCCCAGGGGGGTATACGATACCAAATGAAGCCTTCTAGGAACTTTTTCTGTGAATTCCAGACCCTCACACATGCAGCTGCATGTACTGTTCTCAAAAGTAACTGCGCAGTAATGGCGCGAAAATGAGGCTCTGTCTACTACAGAGAAAGGCCCTTCCTGACTGGGAAGGTGTCTTAACCAGTGCCTGACGTTAAAAACGTTCCCCAAAGTTATAAAAGTGTGAAATTCAACTTCTAACTGCAAATAATACTTAAATAAAGCAATTTAGCCCATAAAAGTGTCTACCAGTTTACAGTCCATAATAAGCCCTTTATTCTGTTTGAGACTAAGAAAATGGCTTACCGATCCCCATGAGGGAAAAATGACAGCCTTCCAGCATCACACATTCTTGTTAGAAAAATGGCTAGTCATACCTTGAGCAGAAAAGTCTGCAAACTGTTCCCCCCAACTGAAGTTCTCTCATCTCAACAGTCCTGTGTGGGAACAGCAATCGATTTTAGTTACTGCTGCTAAAATCATACTCCTCTTATAAACAGAACTCTTCATCTCTTTCTGTTTTAGAGTAAATAGTACATACCAGCACTATTTTAAAATAACAAACTCTTGATAGAAGAATAAAAAACTACAACTAAACACCACATACTCTTCACCATCTCCGTGGAGATGCTACTTGTTCAGAGCGGCAAAGAGAATGACTGGGGGGGCGGAGCCTGGGAGGGACTATATGGACAGCTTTTACTGTGCTCTTTGCCATTTCCTGTTGGGGAAGAGAATATTCCCACAAGTTATGGATGACGCCGTGGACCGGACACACCAATGTTGGAGAAATCAACTATTTCATTTTCCCTTGAATTGAATACAATATTTTAAGGAACAAAATATAATTTGTTCTGCATAAAAAACATCTGTTATTTACAATGTTGATTGTAAATGTTAATGTTTGTTTTAATCATTCATCGATTCCAGCGATGATGTAGAAATTATATATTACTCTCGTGTTAACCAGCATTAGTGCATGGTGACACGTATATTTTAGTTCACCTGTTCTCTAATCATCTCGGAATACCGGCAAGTCAGGATCTGAGGATGGTTCCTAGATTAGCATTGGTGATAAATCCAAAATTCCTATTGGTGGTGGTGTCACTTGTAGTATGATAATCCACAAATCCTGACCACTGTGTTGAGGGTACAATTGATACCTACTGCTCTAGAAAATTCTCCCATCTTGTTCTATTATCACTACAGCCACTAGTTTATATATTATTAATGTTGTTTCCCCAATTCATCATGAACATGCTATCTACAGTCTAACACTAGAAAAATAAATTAGCTTCAAGATGTAGTCATTGACCTAGATTCAATATATCTTATTAATTAAATGAATAACTCACTGAAAAAAAAACTTGCCCCAATATAGTAACTCCAGAATTGTAGAATTCAGAAACATTTGGACCCATCTCTTGTTGCAGCTGCAATTTCCGTGCTCAGCTCCATTATAAGCAATGGGCTGCATCTATCTAGTAAACATTAACTTCTTACATAACAGCATTACAAAAATGCTTCATAACATTACTAAAGAAACTAAAATGAAAAAGATCCCTGTATAAAACTGTCAACACTAACATAACAGCAAAATAAAACTTGATAAACCCTGACCATGCCTCTAGAAAGTGCCAGAATTTCCAAAGCAAGCCCTTTGTTTATATCTGCAAGGTGTTTGAGACGGTTCTCATATCCAGCAAGAATTCTTTAGTCTAAGAAAACAGACATGCAAATATTTTACAATTGTGGCACCAATTACTTCATAAAAACTCAGTGGAATTGACAAACACAATTTTCTGTGTAAAATTAAACTCAAATAATGAAATTTTATTGCAAAGGTTTATTTACTTCACAAAATTAAAAGGACACTGTACACTCATTTGCTATTAACTGTTATATTTAAAATGCCCTGTTTAATTATGTAATCTATTTTTAATATTATATAAAATATTGTATATCTAGTTTGTTTTTTTAAAATAAAAGTTGCTGATTTTCTTGCCCCTTATCAAACCCAACACACTTGGGTTTGTAAAAGCCCTGCCTGCTACTTTCTAGTTATACACTACTGCGAATGTGCAGGATTCTCTATTGACATAAGCTTGTGTGAAATCGGTGACGAGCCTAACATAAGTTCATTCATAGCATGCACTGGTGTGCTATAGTTAAAATATATATATACACACATACAGGTATATATATATATATATATATATATATATATATATATATATATATATATATATACATAGCACAATATATATATATATATATATATATATATTGCTATCATTGTGCTTGTAAAAATATAAATCTTTTATCCACTTAAAAAAGTTTCCTAATATATGTATGTGCAGTTGGGTCTGTAACTATTCCAGAATCATACTACAAAAGCATCATGTGCCGTATCTTTGCATCTGCAGTAACAAGAATTTAAAGTAAAAAGTTATAATCAACAGAAAAATAAACTCTGTCCTGAACTTCTAAATACCATTCTGAAATGAATCAGTTTTCTGAATAATAATAAGCATCCTGTACAATAACAGATTGTTTTCACGAGTGACTAGTTAGCAACAACCAGCTAAAATGACTTGATGCGCCGGGCATTTGCTCTTCTGATGTGTGTAACAAGTTTGTTGCAGAGATATTACTATTTCTTTACTCCCATTGCAGGATCTTACAGCTGTTGCAAATAAGTAGATTCAATTCTAATCAGCTATTTATGCATTCATGATTGTTGTAATATAAAGTGTTTGTAGAAATGATTATTAGAATCTGCTGCCATTCTATCACAACACATAGCACCCATTTAAACGTTGCACTTAAGGGGTTACATTTTTTAGCTAAATTTAGTCAACATAATACCAACCCTAAATAATACCAAACTTACATATATATAATAAAGACACAACACTCAGGGTTGGGAGAAAAAACACCTCCCCAACGGGGGGAGGGGTTGCTTTATTAAATAAGTAAATAAATAACTTTAATACTAAATAGCTACCCAGCTGGCAAGATGATCTTGTTCCAATTAACCCTCTAAGGGGTGTGGCTGCCCTGGGAATGAGGATGCCCTCATTCCGTCTATGTCTCCGCCCAAGGAAGATCGACCAGCAAGCTGACCTATCTCTAGCCCCTCGGCGACTAGGGTCCTAAACACCCACTGTACTTTCCCTCTATGATGCTACTGGCCAATTGGAATTTTATGCCACACCCCTTTCCGCAACACTTTGGAAAGCATGCAGCCATGCAGACCCCAACCTAACAATTTAGAGTTAAATAAGTCTCCAACACTGGATAGTCAATAGTCCCCCAGCCAAAAGACTGTTAGTCCCGAAGGGAGACCCCATACTACCAATTAATGCCTTTGGGCTTACAAAGGTCCACATGATTATGTAGTCCCCCGTCAAAGGAAACTAAGTCAGCTGCATTAGAACGGAAATCCTCCATCCGCTTCAGATCCTGTAAAAAAGAAACACCACAAACAACAAAAAACAGGAAGGGCTGGGAGGGAAGGCAAGAAACAGGTTAGTGGTTTTACTTTCAGTTCTGCAACTCTATTATCAGCTCTGAATCTCCGCCTCCTAAAGCTCACCCCCCCCCCCCCCCGCCCTGCAGGGAACACTTCCTTTTAACACATTCCCATTTTCTTCTTCATTTTAAAAAATTAACCCTTAAATTGTTACATACCATAATAGGTCCTCCACTTTCCTAAGGGGTTAAATTTTTTAGCTAAATTCAATCAACATAATACCAACCCTAAATAATACCAAACTTACATATATATAATAAAGACACAACACTCAGGGTTGGGAGAAAAACTAAAGTAAATAAATAACTTTAATAGTGAATAGCTACCCAGCTGGCAAGATGATCTTGTCCTAATTAACCCTCTAAGGGGTGTGTCCGCCCTGGGAATGAGGACGCCCTCATTCCGCCTACGTCTCTGCCCAAGGAAGATCGACCAGTGAGCCGACCTATCCCTAGCCCCTTGGCAACTAGGGTCCTAAACGCCCACTGTACTTTCCTTCTATGATGCTACCGGCCAATTGGAATTTTATGCCACACCCCTTTCCGCCACCAAAAAGAGGACAAAGTACTCTTGCCCCACTAACCATAACTTGAAGCCAGGACCTGCCTAATATTTCCCAGGAACAAATCAGTACCTCTATCGGACAAATGCACCTGATCCTTCCTGAACAGTCCAGCATAATCAATACGAATATTGTCATGCATAACAACCTTCCCCCCTGAAGCCAGCACCTCCTTACTGACATCCCTATTTAGTTTCCTCTTCACTCAGAAACCCGCCTTCCTAGTAGACATATGCCTCCATATGTTTCTGGATATAATATTAGACCATATAATGGTCCTCAGCCACCTAATATCCGAGACCATGACGTCTGCCAAGTCCCCCATCGGCATTGTCCCCACGTTGTTCCCCCCGAAATGAAGGAGAATAACATGAGGCCTGCCCCATCTCCTTCTGGCTTCAGCAACCTGCTTGGGCAGATGTGACCACAACATGCCCCTCCTACCCAACTACCTAATGGACACTTTATCAGCCGGCAATCCTAACTGCTGACCTCCTGCCTGGGATGCCACCCGAATGGCCGCCCAATTTATATAAGAGTGGCCAACAATCCAAATTCTTCTGCATCCCGTGTCCTGACCTGAAAAAACATCAAAAACAATAAGGTCCTGGCTTCCCAAAAATTAAACCACGAAGCCACTAACAATTGAACAAAACAAGTAGCACGCCCTCTAACCTACAACTGCTTCAGGGGCCTGATATATTTCTTATACTGCCCCGAAAACCAACGCCCCATAGCCTTGATCTCCCCCTCCGAACAACCCAACATGGCTGCATCGGTGGCAGACCCAATTCGAAAAGAATGAGGAGCCATAACTGCTGGATCCCATCCCAAACTACAAACTACCCTCCGCAACACAGATCTAAATTGAAACTGAGATAAAAAGGACCCAACCTCATGCACCAAAAAAAACCCATCTACCCCAGGCCTGATTTTTTTAAATGTCTCGCAAAGCAAAACTGGACATATCGATGGCTCTACCTGTGATAGCAAATTGAGCCATCTACCCTTCCCTGACTGATCTGTTTTAGATCTAGCCACAAACACTAGAACCGCCTGATCAACTAATCTAACGTGGTCCTTCAATAAACCCTTCCCGGAGAAGTTTTGGATCGTGCTACCAATTCACTAATCCTAAGGGCTGCAAAGTACGCCAAAGAAAATGCCAGTGAGAAAAACAATACTTTGAAACTGGATTCACATACCACCCCTAGCTGCCCTATCAACTGCGTTAGTCGAACCCTAGTAATTGGCTCCCTCACATCCTTCCTCTTACCCCCTAACCTATGCACTCCCCTCAAAGCCGCCCATGGCAAAAAACTCTTAGTGACATACCCCATACAGTTTAGAGAAAAATGCCACTGCCGCTGCCTTACCCCCTATAGCGCCAGGGGATAAACCTTCCATTTCTAGGGAAACCAACCAAGTAATGAACAACTGTACAGAAGGTGTCCTCCATGTGGTATCAAAGAACTTTAAAAAATTACCCCACTCATGCCAAGCCACACTGTATGCCTGCCAAGTCCTAGGTGCTAGTGAACCCTTCAACAGCCTTAACAAAGCTCCCCAGAACTCACCACCTGCCAGAGATATGTTGGACACCCGTTACCCTGGACCTCTGTCTTCGGTGCTAGTTCCCTAAACTTAGCCCACTTAAACCGAGATAGAGCATCAGCGATCTCATTCTGAACCCCTGGGACATGTCTAGCGCTAACTGCCTTAGATCATTCACCAAAGGTGGAAAACTAGCGGAAAGCCTGTTAATGGCGTAAACCACGCTTTGATTGTCGCACCAAAAAACTACCGCCCAATTCTGTAACTTCTCCCACCATAGCTCAACAGCAACAAAGATAGGGAATAACTCCAAGAGGGTCAAATTCCTAACTAAACCTACGCTGCTCCAATCCCACGGCCAAGGTGAAGCACACCCAGGTGAAATACGCCCCAAAACCTGCGCTACCCGCTGCGTCCGTGTACAGGTGTAACTCCCTACTGGAAACCGGAGATGCCCTCCAGATCCTAACCCCGTTGATGTCTTTCAGAAAGCACAGCCATACCCGCAAATCAGCAATGATCGCCTTAGATAGCATGATACATGCCCCGGGGTTGGTTAAACCCCTCATAGCGGTCTCCATCTTTCGGTTAAATATCTTACCCATAGGCATGACTCTAGTAGCGAAATTTAGTGTACCCAACAATGATTGAAACTCTCTTAAGGTAGCATGACCCGTCTCCAGGAAAACCGAGATGGACGCAGTGGCAGCCCGAATTTCATACAGCGGAAGTCTACACTCCTTAGCCACTGTATCCACCTCGATCCCCAGGAAAACAAGACATATAGCTGGACCCTCAGTTTTCTCACTAGCTAAAGGAACCCCAAACTCTGCTATCAGAGATTGCATCATCCCTAAGAGGTATGCACATTCGCCAGACCCTGCAGCCCCTAAAAACAGAAAGTCATCCAGATAATGTGCCACCTGACCGAGGCCAGACTTGCGTACCACTGCCCAATGGAGAAATGAACTGAAATGTTCAAAATATGCACAAGAAATGGCACATCCCATTGGCAGGCAGCGGTCCACATAGTACCAACCCCCAGCCCTGCAACCCATCAAATGAAAACTATCTGGATATATAGGTAAAAGACGGAACGCCAATTCAATGTCTACTTTAGCCATCTCTGCCTCCACCCCTAAACTCTGTACAATAGCCAATGCCAACTCAAATAATTGATAGGCCACTGACGTGTCAGCTTCATCAAGCGCATCGTTCACCGAATTCCCTTTCGGGTGTGAGAGATGTTGAATGAGTCTAAACTTCCCCGGTTCCTTCTTGGGCACAATGCCCAATGGGGACACAACTAAGTTCTCAAGTCGGAGGGGACAAAAAGGGGCCGCCATTCTACCTAATCTAACCTCATTATCTATCTTTTCTTGCAAAGCTTCCGGAAATTGGTACGCAGATTTTAAATTGTGAACCGCAAATGGAGGACAAACTAACTTTCAAACTGGGATTTTAAAACCATAAGATAAACCTGCCCGCAAAAAAATCCGTGCTTTGAAGATTGCCCCGAGTTTCATTGGCGTGTGAGCCCTTTCCCGCAGAACACTGCCTGAACTGCTGCTTGCCTGCGTAACTGTCCCTCTTCCTGTTTCAGTAATTCCCAGGGTGGGTACCACTGCAGTAAATGCACACATGCCTAAAGAGGCATTGTGTTCCGCTGTCGCACGACTTTTCCTGATTACACCAGCATTCCCTGCCCCCTTTCTTCTGAAAGGAGCGGTTCTGCTGCCCAGGATAAAATGCTTTCACTGGCACTGCTATCGTGTTATCCAGGAGATCAAGGTTGGACCATAGGTCCATTTCCTTCATGCCAAAGGTTAGAACTGCGTTTGCTTCTAACATTCTCCTAAACTGGGCATCATATTGCCGCCATGCTGTACCCTTACCTCTTTCATGGATATCACCAATGACTTACATATACTTGAGTATATTAACGGCTTGATTAGGATTGGCCTCTATGTAACAAGAAGCAAAAACCCTAAAGCAACGCGCCCACTCCTCATAAGTCTCCGGTCTCTTAATCTTCTTATCCCCTGTACCATCCTCAGCCATCTCCCTAACCTGGTAAGCTGCCCTAGATAATTCGAAAATATTTATGCAGCGCCCTTCCCTAATTTTTCTTGCAAGCCTGGGTTTTCAATGTGAATGCAGAAAACGAACTATGCAAGGGTAAGTATCTGCTGTACCAGCCACCCCACATTTTTTCCCCTTGCTAGCACACCCTTGAACCGGCACTGGCCCTGGAACCTCTACTGCTTCGCCACCTGATGCTATGTTATGTACCCATGCCTTCCTGGACGTCTTACCCACTAACTTCCTGATTTTTCTAAACAATTTATGATGTCCCTCATCCTTCAGCCCTGTGGAGCTATCTGAGTCCCCTGAAGTAGATGAGTCATCAACCCTTCTGTGTAGTGTAAGTGCAAGCTCACCGCTTCCAGATTCCGCTACAGGTCTGCCTGTTGCCGCCCCGGTCTGCAAGGATACAGATGAACCATCCACACCTTTCTCTCTTGCCGCCGGTCCGCCCTGTAACGCACTACCAGCAGCCACTCCACCATCCTGTGCTTTATCCATATTAAAGGCAACCTGTGGAACAAAAGTAAAAGTGGGAGCAACACAGGGAGAAACAAGCTGCCATGGGAGCCCCCCAGTCGCACCCCTAAACACCATAGACCCTGCAGAATGTCCCCCTGACAAATGCCTCAATATCAGTCTTTTCCTCAAACTTGTCATTAGATCCATATGTCCCACTTTTCTAAATGATCCCCCATGCACCGGAGTACCTACCAGCCCTAATGGCCCATTACTTGCAACCTGAACCTTTCCAGTACTGCTTTTAGGCTAATTTCCGCCTTTATTCACAGTCCCCTTCTTTTAAGCATTTTTCCCCTGAGTGAAAGGCCGTGGCTCTACCTACCTGTACCGAGCCGACCGCAGGGACCTGATATCCCATGGGCCTGGAGCTATCCGCGACCGCTCGTGCTCCGTCCATCGCCACAAATGCTAACTGATTGTGTAGTATGTCCCAAGATGGCGACCGGAAATGTGGTGGGTGGGGCCTGAGTGGACGCGCGCAACTGAATAGCTCCTCTCCCTGCATCTACACGAGGCACCTCCAGAAATTGGGCATGGGGCCTACCCTCCATCCCTCTCTGTCCAGAGACAAAAGGGGGGGATGGTGACTCTCTACCACTCCCTGGAGAGAAACGCATCTCCGGGGAGTACAGCAACAGATCAGCCACTGATTGGGGAGCAACAGCCGGCTTCCAGCTAGGAACCGGCTGCCCCACTAAACCCAAGGACTGTGAGGCACTAGATAGGGACAGAGCGGTAACTGTAGGGACAGAGAATCTGACAGAAGATGGGGGAAGAATAGAGGGGTGATGAGGGGATATAAGGGGGGAAGAGGCAGACACTGACACATTAGGGAACAGAGTAGGGGTAGAAAAAACAGGGCAAGAAGAATAGACAGGCAGGGAAATAGAGTAGACAGGAAAAAGGGAAGAAGAAGAAAACACATTGCACGCAGGCACAGGAACAGGCTGAGGGCCAGGAAAATTAGGAACTACAGGAACAACAGTAGAAGAAAGAGGGATATCACCACTAGCAGTAACCAAAGTCTTTTTCTTTCTTGCAGGGGCATCCTCTTCCTCAACAAATCTATGTGGAGCCTTCGCAGAACGCTTGGACCTCTCCATGATGCAACCTGCAAGACAAGAAACAGGTTAGTGGTTTTACTTACAGTTCTGCAGCTCTATTATCAGCTCTGAATCTCTGCCTCCTAAAGCTCCCCCCCCCCACCCCCCGCCCTGCAGGGAACACTTCCTTTTAACACATTCCCATTTTCTCCTTCATTTAAAAAAATGAACCCTTAAATTGTTACATACCTAAATAGGTCCTCCACTTTCCTTCATCTTGTGTGAGCACTGTCTATACCTGTGGCTGATAATTAGCAGGTCACATTGGGATTAGCAGGAGGGTATGAGATGTTTGCTCTGCCTTTCAGAAAGGTCTTCCCTGCAACACATCGGACACACCTTTCCATTTCTCAAGTTAAAAAAGAATTTAAACTTATAAAATGTATTTTCTATTCTCTATGCAATCTTTAATTTATTTTGATAGTGACTCGTGCAATCAAATGTGTCCTTCATGTGAGTACACTGTCCCTTTAAAAATGTTATATAATAATCTCAAACTGGTTAACGTCCCTTTAAAGATAACAACCCAATCAGGCTTTGGCCTATTGGACATCACAAAAGCACATCTCTTTGGGAGAACTGACAGTTTACCAAAATAAATAAAACATTTTCCAGGTGAAAGGAAAGAAGAAATTGGATTCACCTCTAACGTCAATCTGCTTTGGGACCAATTGTCATTTCGCATCACATTTATTATTAAATAGCTCTGTGAAAACAGCAATCAGCTGTGTGAGGGAAAAGGTAGATTAGGGTAGAAAAGGGAATCAGGGAGAGGTGGGGCTAAATGGTAAAGTAGTGTTTTGGGAGTAAAGACTCTGAGTTAATTACCAATAATTAACATAATTGTTTTTTTATGTTTTGTCATTTTTTCTTGCTTGAAATAATATTTTTAAAAAGATCCTCTATACAGAATATTAGGATTGATGTTCATATTGGACTTCTATTCTTTGCTTATTATAACTACTTTAAGTCTAATGCTTAAATGGACATGAAGCCCACTTTTTTCCTTTTCAATTTACTTCTATTATCTAGCTTGCTTAATTCTCTTGGCATCCTTTGTTGAAAAGCATATCTAAATAGGCTCATAAGCTGCTGATTGGTGGCTGCACATAGATGCCTCCTGTGATTGGCTCGCCCATGTGCATTGCTATTTCTTCAAACAAAAGATATCTGAAGAATGAAGCTAATTAAATAATAGAAGTAAATTGGAATGGTGTTTAGAATAGTATTCTTTATCTAAATCAGTAAAGAACATTTTTGGGTTTCATGTCCCTTTAAAGGGACAGTACAATTATACAATGGTGATTCTGATAGAGCATGCGGTTTTAAACAAATTTCCAATGTAAGTCTATTACCTTTTCTTGTTGAAAGGTATACCTAGGTAGGCCCAGGAGCACCAGTAGGCACTGCTGATCCTTCAACAAAGGATTAAAAAGAATTAGGTAAATTGGAAACAAGACGTAAATTGGAAATGTTTAAGACTGTATGCTCTGAGGCCTATTTATCATATGTCTGTCGGACCTGATCCGACAGTGGGGATCAGGTCTGACAGACCTCGCTGAATGCGGAGAGCAATACTCCCTCTGTATTCAGCATTGCACCAGCAGCTCTTGTGGGCTGCTGATGCAGCGCCGCCCCCTGCAGACTCACAGCCAATCGGCCGCCAGCAGGGAGGTGTCAATCAAACCGATGGTACTCGATTGGGTTGAATTCCGGTGATTCCTGTCTGCCTCATCAGAGCAGGCAGACAGGGTTACGGAGCAGCGGTCTTTAGACCGCTGCTTCATAACTGCTGTTTCTGTTGAGTCTGAAGATTTGCCAGAAACACGGGCCCTCAAGCGCCGCCTGGAGCTTGATAAATGGGCCTCTTTATCTTAATCATGAAAGAAAAAAATCAGTTTCATGTCATTTTAATTCAACTACAGTGGGGGAAAGGTTCATCTCATGTTTTATTGTTAAAATGATAAACCCATTTGCTATGTTGTTTTCTTGCTGTTGCTAAATGTTGCCTCACTTATGTCTGATTTCAAAACATGTTGCTTTTGTTCTGGAATTACATAACATTATAAAACATAGACACTGTTGAGTAAACATACCACACCTGCCTTCATCCTTTCCAGGAAATGACACATACTTCACTATTTTATAAAGTGAATGATTAGATTTTAGCTAGGAGCAAACAACTTGTCCTGGTGCTTATTGGGGATTTACAGACTGTATTTGATTTATCCTTTAGCCTTATCTTATTCAAAGAATTAGTACAGAGAACAGTCATGCACTCGATTTCATTCATTCATTTCAACTCCCAAACAAAGTTTATTACTTGGCTCTTTGTAAGTTTTTTTTTTTATAATTAGTTTAATGTTATGTTTCAATCCATTAGAAAAACATAATTTATGTAAGAACTTACCTGATAAATTCATTTCTTTCATATTGGCAAGAGTCCATGAGCTAGTGATGTATGGGATATACATTCCTACCAGGATGGGGCAAAGTTTCCCAAACCTCAAAATGCCTATAAATACACCCCCCACCACACCCACAATTCAGTTTAACGAATAGCCAAGAAGTGGGGTGATAAGAAAGGAGCGAAAGCATCAACAAGGAATTGGAATAATTGTGCTTTATACAAAAAAAATCATAGCCACCATATAAAGGGTGGGTCTCATGGACTCTTGCCAATATGAAAGAAATTAATTTATCAAGTAAGTTCTTACATGAATTATGTTTTCTTTCATGTAATTGGCAAGAGTCCATGAGCTAGTGACGTATGGGATAGCAAATACCCAAGATGTGGAACTCCACGCAAGAGTCACTAGAGAGGGAGGGATAAAAATAAAGATAGCCAATTCCACTGAAAAAATAATCCACAACCCAAATCAAAAGTTTTAATCATATAATGAAAAAAACTGAAAATATAAGCAGAAGAATCAAACTGAAACAGCTGCCTGAAGTATTTTGCTACCAAAAACTGCTTCTGAAGAAGAGAAAACACCAAAATGGTAGAATTTAGGAAAAAGTAAGCAAAGAAGACAAAGTTGCTGCTTTGCAAATCTGATCAACAGAAGCTTCATTCTTAAAAACCCAGGAAGTGGAAACTAACCTAGTAGAATGAGCCGTAATCCTCTGAGGCAGGGAATTACCAGACTCCAAATAAGCATGATGAATCAAAAGCTTTAACCAAGATGCCAAAGAAATGGCAGAAGCCTTCTGACCTTTCCTAGAACTGGAAAAGATAACAAATAGACTAGAAGTCTTCCTGAACGTAGCTTCAACATAATATTTCAAAGCTCTTACCACATCTAAAGAATGTAGGATCTCTCCAGAGAATTCTTAGGATTAGGACACAAAGAAGGGACAACAATTTCTCTACTAATGTTGTTAAAGTTCACAACTTTAGGTAAAAATTTAAACGAAGTCCGCAAAAAAAACGCCTTATCCTGATGAAAAATCAGAAAAGGAGACTCACAAGAAAGAGCAGATAATACAGAAACTCTTCTAGCAGAAGAGATGGCCAAAATGAACAACACTTTCCAAGAAACTAATTTAATGTCCAGAAAATGCATAGGCTCAAACAGAGGAGCCTGTAAAGCCTTCAAAACCAAATTAAGACTCCAAGGAGGAGAAATTGATTTAATGACAGGCTTGATACGAACCAAAGCCTGTACAAAACAAAAAATATCAGGACGTTTAGCATTTTTTCTGTGGAACAGAACAAAAAGAGCAGAGATTTGTCCTTTCAAAGACCTTGCAGACAAACCCTTATCTAAACCATCCTGAAGAAACTGAAAAAATCTAGGAATTCTAAAAGAATGCCAACAGAATTTATGAGAAGAACACCATGAAATGTAAGTCTTCCAAACTTGATAATAAATCTTTCTAGACACGGAATTATGACCCTGCAACATAGTTTTAATCACTGAGTCAGAGAAACTTCTATGACTAAGCATTCAATCTCCATACAATCAAAGTTAATGATTTGAGATCCTGATGGAAAAACAAACCTTGAGATATAAGGTCTGGCCTTAATGGAAATGGCCAAGTTTGGCAACTGAACATCCAAACAAGATCCACATACCAAAACCTGAGCGGGCATGCTGGAGCCACCAGCAGCGCAAACAATTGCTCCATGATGATTTTGAAAATCACTCTTGGAAGAAGAACTAGAGGCAGAAAAATATAGGCAGGTTGATAACTCCAAGGAAGTGTCAATGCATCCACTGCTTTCGCCTGAGGATCCCTGGACATAGAGAGGTACCTGGGAAGTTTCTTGTTTAGATGAGATGCCATCAGATCTATTTCTGGAAGCCCGCACATCTGAACAACTTGAAAAAAAGACATCTGGGTGAAGAGACCATTCTCCCGGATGTAAAGCTTAATGACAAAGATAATCCTCTTCCCAAATGTCTATACCTAGGATATGGAATGCAGAAATTAGACAGGAGCTGGATTTTGCCCAAGCAAGTATCCAAAATACTTCTTTCATAGCCTGAGGACTGAGAGTCCCACCCTAATGATTGTCATATGCCACAGTTGTGACATTGTCTGTCTGAAAACCAATAAACGTCTCTCTCTTCAAATAGAAGCCAAAACTGAAGAACTCTGAGAATCGCATGGAGTTCCAAAATATTGATAGATAATCTCGCCTCTTGAGATTTCCAAACCCCTTGTGCTGTCAGAGATCCCCAGACAGCTTCCCAACCTAAAAGACTTGCATCTGTTGTGTTCACGGTCCAGGTTGGATGAACCAAAGAGACCTGTAGAACTATACGATGGTGATCTAACCACCAAGTCAGAGATAGTTGAATATTGGGATTCAAGGATATTAAATGTGATATCCTAGAATAATCCCTGCACCATTAATTCAGCATTAAAAACTGGAGAGGTTTCATATGAAAATGAGCAAAGAGAATCGAATCCAATGCTGCAGTCATGAGACCTAAAACTTCCATGCATATAGCTACTGAAGGAAATAATAGAGACTAGAGGTTACGACAAGCTGAACCCAATAAAAATTGTCTCTTGTCTGTTAGAAACAAAGACATTGACACAATCTATCTGGAAACCTAAAAAAGGTGACCCTTGTCTTGAGGAATCAAGGAACTTTTGGTAAAATGATCCTCCAACCATGTCCTTGAAGAAACAACAGAAGTTGAAACATATGAGATTCTGCAGAACGAAAAGACTGAGCAAATACCACGATATCGTCCAAATAAGGAAACACAGAGAACCTTTTGAAAAGATTCCTAGAGCTGTCGCTAGGCCAGAAAGGAAAAGCAACAAATTGGTAATGCTTGTCTAAAAAAGAGAAAATCAGAAAATGAAAATAATCTGAAAGAAAACAGAATATGAAGATATGGATCCTGTGGAAGTCTATTGTAGGCAAATATTGCCCTTGCTGACCAAAAGGCAGAATAGATGATATAAACACTATTCTGAAAGATGGTACTCTACAAGACAATTCAAAAAGATTTTCTATCTTTGGGACAATGAATAGTTCTGAACAAAACCCCAGACCCGGTTCCTGAAATGGAACTGGTATGAATACCCCAGATAACTCCAGGTCTGAAACACACTTCAGGAAAATCTGAGCCTTTACTGGAATAGCTGGAATATGCTAGAGAGAAAAAGGCTTCTCACAGGCGGTCTTACTCTGAATCCTATTCTGTACCCCAATCTAAGAAGTTTGGACCGAATTGAACCAAACAACTTTAGAAAAGTCTTAACCTGCTCCTTACCAGCTAAGCTGGAAAAAGGGCCGCACCTTCATGCGAATTTGGGAGCTGACTTTGATCTTTTAAATGGCTTGAATTCATTCCATTTTGAAGAAAGCTTCCAATTAGAAACATGTTACTTGGGGAAGCATTAGGATTCCGTTCCTTATTAAGAACAGAAACTAATATAAGCTTAAGATTTACTCTTTGAACTTAAATGGACACTGTACCCAAAGTTTTTCTTTTGTAATTCAGAAAGAGCATGCAATTTTAAGCAACTTTTTAATTTACTCCTATTATAAATTTTTCTTTGTTCTCTTGCTATCATTATTTGAAAAAAAAAGGCATCTAAGCTTTTTTTTGGTTTCAGTACTCTGGACAGCACTTTTTTATTGGTGGATGGATTTATCCACCAATCAGCAAGGACAACCCAGGTTGTTCACCAAAAATGGGCCAGCATCTAAACTTACATTCTTGCATTTCAAATAAAGATACCAAGAGAATGAAGAAAATTTGATAATAGGAGTGAATTAGAAAGTTGCTTAAAATTTCATGCTCAATCTGAATCATGAAAGAACATTTTTGGGTACAGTGTCCCTTTAATCTTGAAGCAAAAAAAAACTCCCTTCCCCAGAGTAACAGTTGAAAGTATTGAATCAAATTGAACCAAATAATTTATTACCTTGGAAAAAAGAGAAATCTGGATTTTAGAAATCAAATTAGCATTCCAAGATTTAAGTCACAAATGGCTAGATTTAGAGTTTGGCGTTAGCCGTCAAAACCAGCGTTAGAGGCTCCTAACGCTGGTTTCGGGCTACCGCTGGTATTTAGAGTTTCCAGCCGCGACTTTTCCATACCGCAGATCCCCCTACGCCATTTGCGTATCCTATCTTTTCAATGGGATCTTTCTACCGCTGGTATTTAGAGTCGTGGCTGAAGTGAGCGTTAGAAATCTAACGACAAAACTCCAGCCGCAGAAAAAAGTCAGGAGTTAAGAGCTTTCTGGGCTAACGCAGGTTCATAAAGCTCTTAACTACTGTGCTCTAAAGTACACTAACACCCATAAACTACCTATGCACCCCTAAACTGAGGTCCCCACATCGCCGCCACTCTATTAAAATTTTTTAACCCCTAATCTGCCGACCGCACACCGCCGCCACCTACGTTATCCCTATGAACCCCTAATCTGCTGCCCCTAACACCGCCGACCCCTATATTATATTTATTAACCCCTAATCTGCCGCCCCCAACGTCGCCTCCACCTACCTACAATTATTAACCCCTAATTTGCCGACCGGACCTCACCGCCACTATAATAAATGTATTAACCCCTAATCCGCCTCACTCCCGCCTCAATAACCCTATAATAAATAGTATTTACCCCTAATCTGCCCTCCCTAACATCGCTGACACCTAACTTCAAGTATTAACCCCTAATCTGCCGACCGGACCTCACCGCTACTCTAATAAATTTATTAACCCCTAAAGCTAAGTCTAACCTTAACCCTAACCCCCCCCTAAGTTAAATATAATTTAACTCTAACTAAATAAATTAACTCTTATTAAATAAATTATTCCTATTTAAAGCTAAAATAGGAAGATGGATGTTCCGCGTCGGCGGGATGAACATGGATCCGGAAGAAAGAAGATTGAAGATGCCGCTTGATAGAAGACTTCAGCCGGATCATGGACCTCTTCAGCTCCCGCTTGGATGAAGACTTCAGCCGGATCATGGACCTCTTCAGCTCCCGCTTGGATGAAGACTTCAGCCGGATCATGGACCTCTTCAGCTCCCGCTTGGATCAAGCCTTCAGCCGGATCATTGACATCTTCAGCCCCCGCTTGGGCTTGGATGAAGACTTCGGAGGCTCTTCTGGACCGATCGGTGAACCCGGTGTGGTGAAGACAAGGTAGGGAGATCTTCAGGGACTTAGTGTTAGGTTTATTTAAGGGGGGTTTGGGTTAGATTAGGGGTATGTGGGTGGTGGGTTGTAATGTTGGGGGGGTATTGTATGTTTTTTTTTACAGGCAAAACAGCTGAATTCTTTGGGGCATGCCCCGTAAAGGGCCCTTTTAAGGGCTGGTAAGGTAAAAGAGCTTTTCTATTTTAATTTTAGAATAGGGTAGGGCATTTTTTTATTTTGGGGGGCTTTGTTATTTTATTAGGGGGCTTAGAGTAGGTGTAATTAGTTTAAAATTGTGGAATATTTTTCTAATGTTTGTAAATATTTTTTTATTTTTTGTAACTTAGTTCTTTTTTATTTTTTGTACTTTAGTTAGTTTATTTAATTGTATTTATTTGTAGGTATTGTATTTAATTAATTTATTGATAGTGTAGTGTTAGGTTTAATTGTAGATAATTGTAGGTATTTTATTTAATTAATTTATTAATAGTGTAGTGTTAGGTTTAATTGTAACTTAGGTTAGGATTTATTTTACAGGTAATTTTGTAATTATTTTAACTAGGTAACTATTAAATAGTTATTAACTATTTAATAGCTATTGTACCTGGTTAAAATAAATACAAAGTTGCCTGTAAAATAAATATTAATCCTAAAATAGCTACAATATAATTATAATTTATATTGTAGCTATATTAGGGTTTATTTTACAGGTAAGTATTTAGCTTTAAATAGGAATACTTTAGTTAATAAGAGTTAATTTATTTCGTTAGATTTAAATTATATTTAATTTAGAGGGGTGTTAGGGTTAAGGTTAGACTTAGCTTTAGGGGTTAATAAATTTATTAGAGTAGCGGTGAGGTCCGGTCGGCAGATTAGGGGTTAATACTTGAAGTTAGGTGTTGGCGATGTTAGGGAGGGCAGATTAGGGGTTAATACTATTTATTATAGGGTTATTGAGGCGGATTAGGGGTTAATAACTTTATTATAGTAGCGGTGAGGTCCGGTTGGCAGATTAGGGGTTAATAAGTGTAGGTAGGTGGAGGCGACGTTGGGGGCGGCAGATTAGGGGTTAATAAATATAATATAGGGGTCGACGGTGTTAGAGGCAGCAGATTAGGGGTTCATAGGGATAACGTAGGTTGCGGCGGTGTACGGAGCGGCAGATTAGGGGTTAAAAAAAATATGCAGGTGTCAGCGATAGCGGGGTCGGCAGATTAGGGGTTAATAAGTGTAAGGTTAGGGGTGTTTAGACTCGGGGTACATGTTAGAGTGTTAGGTGCAGACATAGGAAGTGTTTCCCCATAGGAAACAATGGGGCTGCGTTAGGAGCTGAACGCTGCTTTTTTGCAGGTGTTAGGGTTTTTTTCAGCTCAAACGGCCCCATTATTTTCTATGGGGGAATCGTACACGAGCACGTTTTTGAAGCTGGCCGCGTCCGTAAGCACCGCTGGTATTGAGAGTTGCAGTGGCGGTAAATATGCCTGTATGGTCCCTTTTTGGAGCCTAACGCAGCCCATCTGTGAACTCTAAATACCAGCGGTATTTAAAAGGTGCGGGAGAAAAAAAGCCAGCGTTAGCTACGTGGGTCGTTACCGACAAAACTCTAAATCTAGCCGAAAGTTCTACTAGCTACAATAGCTAAAGACATAGATTCAATTGTGAAAATATCAAAAAATGACATCACATATGAAATTATTAGCATGTTGAATCAACTTAACAATGCTAAACAAATCATAATCCGATACTTGTTGTGCTAAAGTATCCAACCAAAAAGTTAAAGCAGTTGCAACATCAGCCAAATAAATTGCAGGCCTAAGAAAAGGACCTGAAAATAAAATAATTTTCCTTAGATAAGATACAAGTTTCCCATCTGAAGGAACTTAAAAATAAATACTATTTCCATAGGAATAGTAGTATGTTTAGCAAGAGTAGAGATAGCCCCATTAACTTTGGGGATCTTTCCCCAAAACTTCAAACTAACTGCTGGCAAAGGATACAATTTAAAAACCTTAAAGAAGGAATAAGTCCCAGACCTATTCCATTCCCTAGTATCAGGAACTGGAAAAAAACCTCTGAAGAAACCACAGGAGGTTAATAAGCAGAATTTAAATGTTAGCTAGTCTTAAAATCAAAAGGACTAGTCTCCTCAATATCCAATATAATCAACACCTTTTCAACAAAGAACGAATGTACTCTATTTAAAAGAAAAAAAGTAGATTTGTTAGTCTCAATATCTGATGAAGGATATTCTGAATGAGATAAATCATCATCAGAGAAGGATAATTAAGTATGTTGTCGGTCATTTGAAAATTCATCAACTAAATGAGAAGTTTAAAAAACATAATTTATGCTTACCAGATAAATTCCTTTCTCCTGTAGTGTAGTCAGTCCACGGGTCATCCATTACTTATGGGATTATATCTCCTCCCTAACAGGAAGTGCAAGAGGATCACCCAAGCAGAGCTGCTATATAGCTCCTCCCCTCTACGTCATACCCAGTCATTTGACCGAAACCAAACGAGAAAGGAGAAACTATAGGGTGCAGTGGTGACTGGAGTTTAATTTAAAATTTAGACCTGCCGTAAAAACAGGGCGGGCCGTGGACTGACTACACTACAGGAGAAAGGAATTTATCAGGTAAGCATAAATTATGTTTTCTCCTGTTAAGTGTAGTCAGTCCACGGGTCATCCATTACTTATGGGATACCAATACCAAAGCTAAAAGTACACGGATGACGGGAGGGACAGGCAGGATCTTTACACGGAAGGAACCACTGCCTGTAGAACCTTTCTCCCAAAAACAGCCTCCGAAGAAGCAAAAGTGTCAAATTTGTAAAATTTCGAAAAAGTGTGAAGCAAAGACCAAGTTGCAGCCTTGCAAATCTGTTCAACAGAGGCCTCATTTTCAAAGGCCCAAGTGGAAGCCCCAGCTCTAGTAGAATGAGCTGTAATTCATTCAGGAGCCTGCTGTCCAGCAGTCTCATAGGCTAAATGTATTATGCTACGAAGCCAGAAGAGAGAGAGGTAGCCTAAGCTTTTTGACCTCTCCTCTGTCCAGAATAAACGACAAACAGGGAAGAAGTTTGGCGAAAATCTTTAGTTGCCTGTAAATAAAATTTCAGGGCACGGACGACGTCCAGATTGTGCAGAAGTCGTTCCTTCTTTGAAGAAGGGTTAGGGCACAATGATGGAACAACAATCTCTTGATTGATATTCCTGTTAGAGACTACCTTAGGTAAGAACCCAGGTTTAGTACGCAGAACTACCTTGTCTGAATGAAAAATCTGATAAGGAGAATCACAATGTAAGTCCGATAGCTCAGAGACTCTTCGAGCCGAGGAAATAGCCATTAAAAACAGAACTTTCCAAGATAACAGCTTGATATCAATGGAATGAAGGGGTTCAAATGGAACACCCTGCAGAACGTTAAGAACTAAGTTTAAGCTCCACGGCGGAGCAACAGTCTTAAACACAGGCTTAATCCTGGCCAAAGCCTGACAAAAAGCCTGAACGTCTGGAACTTCTGACAGACGTTTGTGTAAAAGGATAGACAGAGCTGAGATCTGTCCCTTTAACGAACTAGCAGATAAACCCTTTTCTAAACCTTCTTGTAGAAAAGACAATATCCTAGGAATCCTAACCTTACTCCATGAGTAGCTCTTGGATTCGCACCAATGTAAGTATTTACGCCATATTTTATGGTAAATTTTCCTTGTAACAGGTTTCCTAGCCTGTATTAAGGTATCAATCACTGACTCCGAGAATCCCCGCTTTGATAGAATCAAGCGTTCAATCTCCATGCAGTCAGCCTCAGAGAAATTAGATTTGGATGTTTGAAAGGACCCTGAATCAGAAGGTCCTGTCTCAGAGGTAGAGACCAGGGTGTACAGGACGACATGTCCACTAGATCTGCATACCAGGTCCTGCGTGGCCACGCAGGCGCTATTAGAATTATCGATGCTCTCTCATGTTTGATCCTGGCAATCAATCGAGGAAGCATCGGGAAGGGTGGAAACACATAAGCCATGTTGAAAACCCAAGGTGCTGTCAGAGCATCTATCAGTACCGCTCCCGGGTCCCTGGACCTGGATCCGTAACAAGGGAGTTTGGCGTTCTGGTGAGACGCCATGAGATCCAGATCTGGTTTGCCCCAAAGCTGAAGCAGTTGGGCAAATACCTCCGGATGAAGTTCCCACTCCCCCGGATGAAAAGTCTGGCGACTTAGGAAATCCGCCTCCCAGTTCTCCACGCCTGGGATGTGGATCGCTGACAGGTGGCAAGAGTGAGACTCTGCCCAGCGAATTATCTTTGAGACTTCCATCATCGCTAGGGAACTCCTTGTCCCTCCCTGATGGTTGATGTAAGCCACAGTCGTGATGTTGTCCGACTGAAACCTGATGAACCTCAGAGTTGCTAACTGAGGCCAAGCCAGAAGGGCATTGAAAACTGCTCTTAATTCCAGAATGTTTATTGGAAGGAGTCTCTCCTCCTGAGTCCATGATCCCTGAGCCTTCAGGGAATTCCAGACAGCGCCCCAACCTAGCAGGCTGGCGTCTGTTGTTACAATCGTCCAATCTGGCCTGCTGAAGGGCATCCCCCTGGACAGATGTGGCCGAGAAAGCCACCATAGAAGAGAATCTCTGGTCTCTTGATCCAGATTTAGCATAGGGGACAAATCTGAGTAATCCCCATTCCACTGACTTAGCATGCACAATTGCAGTGGTCTGAGATGCAGGCATGCAAAAGGTACTATGTCCATTGCCGCTACCATTAAACCGATTACCTCCATGCATTGAGCCACTGACGGGTGTTGAATGGAATGAAGGACACGGCAAGCATTTAGAAGTTTTGTTAACCTGTCCTCTGTCAGGTAAATTTTCATTTCTACAGAATCTATAAGAGTCCCCAAGAAGGGAACTCTTGTGAGTGGCAATAGAGAACTCTTTTCTACGTTCACCTTCCACCCATGTGACCTTAGAAATGCCAGAACTAACTCTGTATGAGACTTGGCAGTTTGGAAACTTGACGGTTGTATCAGAATGTCGTCTAGGTACGGAGCTACCGATATTCCTCGCGGTCTTAGTACCGCCAGAAGAGAGCCCAGAACCTTTGTAAAGATTCTTGGAGCCGTGGCTAACCCGAAGGGAAGAGCTACAAACTGGTAATGCCTGTTTAGGAAGGCAAACCTTAGATACCGATAATGATCCTTGTGAATCGGTATGTGAAGGTAGGCATCCTTTAAATCCACTGTGGTCATGTACTGACCCTTTTGGATCATAGGTAAGATTGTCCGAATAGTTTCCATTTTGAACGATGGAACTCTTAGGAATTTGTTTAGGATCTTTAAGTCCAAGATTGGTCTGAAGGTTCCCTCTTTTTTGGGAACCACAAACAGATTTGAGTAAAACCCTTGTCCGTGTTCCGACCGCGGAACTGGGTGGATCACTCCCATTAGTAAAAGGTCTTGTACACAGCGTAGAAACGCCTCTTTCTTTATCTGGTTTGCTGACAACCTTGAAAGATGAAATCTCCCTTTTGGAGGAGAAGCTTTGAAGTCCAGAAGATATCCCTGAGATATGATCTCTAACGCCAAGGGATCCTGGACATCTCTTGCCCAAGCCTGGGCGAAGAGAGAAAGTCTGCCCCCCACTAGATCCGTTTCCGGATCGGGGGCCCTCACTTCATGCTGTCTTAGGGGCAGCAGTAGGCTTTCTGGCCTGCTTGCCCTTGTTCCAGGACTGGTTAGGTTTCCAGCCCTGTCTGTAGCGAGCAACAGTTCCTTCCTGTTTTGGAGCGGAGGAAGTTGATGCTGCTCCTGCCTTGAAGTTACGAAAGGCACGAAAATTAGACTGTTTAGCCCTTGGTTTGGCTCTGTCTTGAGGCAGGGCATGGCCCTTACCTCCAGTAATGTCAGCGATAATTTCTATCAAACCGGGCCCGAATAATGTCTGCCCTTTGAAAGGTATGTTAAGCAATTTAGATTTAGAAGTCACATCGGCTGACCAGGATTTAAGCCACAGCGCTCTGCGCGCTTGAATGGCGAATCCGGAGTTCTTAGCCGTAAGCTTAGTTAAGTGTACTACGGCATCAGAAATAAATGAATTAGCTAGCTTAAGGACTTTAAGCTTGTCTATAATCTCATCCAATGGTGCTGAGCTAATGGTCTCTTCCAGAGACTCAAACCAGAATGCCGCCGCAGCCGTGACAGGCGCAATGCATGCAAGGGGTTGTAATATAAAACCTTGTTGAACAAACATTTTCTTAAGGTAACCCTCTAACTTTTTATCCATTGGATCTGAAAAAGCACAGCTATCCTCCACCAGGATAGTGGTGCGCTTAGCCAGAGTAGAAACTGCTCCCTCCACCTTAGGGACCGTCTGCCATAAGTCCCGTGTGGTGGCGTCTATTGGAAACATTTTTCTAAATATAGGAGGGGGTGAAAAAGGCACACCGGGTCTATCCCACTCCTTGTTAACAATTTCTGTAAGCCTTTTAGGTATAGGAAAAACGTCAGTACACGTCGGTACCGCAAAAACGAATAACAATTTAATATAAACGTTTTTATCACAGTCAAAACACAGTCTCACAGGTCTGCTGTGAGTGATTACCTCCCTCAAAACTAGTTTTGGAGACCCCTGGGCTCTGTAGAGATGTCCTGGACCATGGAGGAAATAGGAAGACTGTGACTGAATTTTTACTGCGCAATAAAGCGCTAAAATAGGCCCCTCCCACTCATAATATAACAGTGGGGAAGCTCAGTAAACTGATTTAATTCATAAACAAACGACAGCCATGTGGTAAAAATCATGCCCATAAAGTTTTATCACCAAGTACCTCAGAAAAAAAACGATTAACATGCCAGTAAACGTTTAAAAATAAAATTATGAAATTTTATTAATAAGCCTGTTGCTAGTCGCTTTCACTGCAGTGGAGGCTCAAATATAATTTAAATGTATATAGTATTTTCTTAGTGAAGTTCCATTCCCTAGAAATACCTCAGTGTAAACATACATACATATCAGCCTGATACCAGTCGCTACTACTGCATTTAAGGCTGCACTTACATTACATCGGTATTAGCAGTATTTTCTCAGTCAATTCCATTCCTTAGAAAAACAGAATTTATGTTTACCTGATAAATTACTTTCTCCAACGGTGTGTCCGGTCCACGGCGTCATCCTTACTTGTGGGATATTCTCTTCCCCAACAGGAAATGGCAAAGAGCCCAGCAAAGCTGGTCACATGATCCCTCCTAGGCTCTGCCTTCCCCAGTCATTCGACCGACGTAAAGGAGGAATATTTGCATAGGAGAAATCATATGATACCGTGGTGACTGTAGTTAAAGAAAATAAATTATCAGACCTGATTAAAAAACCAGGGCGGGCCGTGGACCGGACACACCGTTGGAGAAAGTAATTTATCAGGTAAACATAAATTCTGTTTTCTCCAACATAGGTGTGTCCGGTCCACGGCGTCATCCTTACTTGTGGGAACCAATACCAAAGCTTTAGGACACGGATGATGGGAGGGAGCAAATCAGGTCACCTAGATGGAAGGCACCACGGCTTGCAAAACCTTTCTCCCAAAAATAGCCTCAGAAGAAGCAAAAGTATCAAATTTGTAAAATTTAGTAAAAGTGTGCAGTGAAGACCAAGTCGCTGCCTTACATATCTGATCAACAGAAGCCTCGTTCTTGAAGGCCCATGTGGAAGCCACGGCCCTAGTGGAATGAGCTGTGATTCTTTCAGGAGGCTGCCGTCCGGCAGTCTCGTAAGCCAATCTGATGATGCTTTTAAGCCAAAAAGAGAGAGAGGTAGAAGTTGCTTTTTGACCTCTCCTTTTACCAGAATAAACAACAAACAAGGAAGATGTTTGTCTGAAATCCTTTGTAGCATCTAAATAGAATTTTAGAGCACGAACTACATCCAAATTGTGCAACAAACGTTCCTTCTTTGAAACTGGATTCGGACACAAAGAAGGCACGACTATCTCCTGGTTAATGTTTTTGTTAGAAACAACTTTCGGAAGAAAACCAGGTTTAGTACGCAAAACCACCTTATCTGCATGGAACACCAGATAAGGAGGAGAACACTGCAGAGCAGATAACTCTGAAACTCTTCTAGCAGAAGAAATTGCAACCAAAAACAAAACTTTCCAAGATAATAACTTAATATCTACGGAATGTAAGGGTTCAAACGGAACCCCCTGAAGAACTGAAAGAACTAAATTGAGACTCCAAGGAGGAGTCAAAGGTTTGTAAACAGGCTTGATTCTAACCAGAGCCTGAACAAAAGCTTGAACATCTGGCACAGCCGCCAGCTTTTTGTGAAGTAAAACAGATAAAGCAGAAATCTGTCCCTTCAAAGAACTTGCAGATAATCCTTTCTCCAAACCTTCTTGAAGAAAGGATAGAATCTTAGGAATTTTTATCTTGTTCCATGGGAATCCTTTAGATTCACACCAACAGATATATTTTTTCCATATTTTATGGTAGATTTTTCTAGTTACAGGCTTTCTGGCCTGAACAAGAGTATCAATGACAGAATCTGAGAACCCTCGCTTTGATAAAATCAAGCGTTCAATCTCCAAGCAGTCAGTTGGAGTGAGGCCAGATTCGGATGTTCGAACGGACCTTGAACAAGAAGGTCCTGTCTCAAAGGTAGCTTCCATGGTGGAGCCGATGACATATTCACCAGGTCTGCATACCAAGTCCTGCGTGGCCACGCAGGAGCTATCAAGATCACCGAGGCCCTCTCCTGATTGATCCTGGCTACCAGCCTGGGGATGAGAGGAAACGGTGGGAATACATAAGCTAGGTTGAAGGTCCAAGGTGCTACTAGTGCATCTACTAGAGTCGCCTTGGGATCCCTGGATCTGGACCCGTAGCAAGGAACCTTGAAGTTCTGACGAGAGGCCATCAGATCCATGTCTGGAATGCCCCACAATTGAGTAATTTGGGCAAAGATTTCCGGATGGAGTTCCCACTCCCCCGGATGAAATGTCTGACGACTCAGAAAATCCGCTTCCCAATTTTCCACTCCTGGGATGTGGATTGCAGACAAGTGGCAGGAGTGAGTCTCCGCCCATTGAATGATTTTTGTCACTTCTTCCATCGCCAGGGAACTCCTTGTTCCCCCTTGATGGTTGATATACGCAACAGTCGTCATGTTGTCTGATTGAAACCGTATGAATTTGGCCTTTGCTAGCTGAGGCCAAGCATTGAGAGCATTGAATATCGCTCTCAGTTCCAGAATATTTATCGGGAGAAGAGATTCTTCCCGAGACCAAAGAACCTGAGCTTTCAGGAGTTCCCAGACCGCGCCCCAGCCCACCAGACTGGCGTCGGTCGTGACAATGACCCACTCTGGTCTGCGGAAGCTCATCCCCTGTGACAGGTTGTCCAGGGTCAGCCACCAATGGAGTGAATCTCTGGTCCTCTGATCTACTTGTATCATCGGAGACAAGTCTGTATAATCCCCATTCCACTGACTGAGCATGCACAGTTGTAATGGTCTCAGATGAATTCGCGCAAAAGGAACTATGTCCATTGCCGCGACCATCAAACCTATTACTTCCATGCACTGCGCTATGGAAGGAAGAGGAACAGAATGAAGTACTTGACAAGAGCTTAGAAGTTTTGATTTTCTGGCCTCTGTCAGAAAAATCCTCATTTCTAAGGAGTCTATTATTGTTCCCAAGAAGGGAACTCTTGTTGACGGAGATAGAGAACTTTTTTCTACGTTCACTTTCCACCCGTGAGATCTGAGAAAGGCCAGGACAATGTCCGTATGAGCCTTTGCTTGTGGTAGAGACGACGCTTGAATCAGTATGTCGTCCAAGTAAGGTACTACTGCAATGCCCCTTGGTCGTAGCACCGCTAGAAGGGACCCTAGTACCTTTGTGAAAATTCTTGGAGCAGTGGCTAATCCGAATGGAAGTGCCACAAACTGGTAATGCTTGTCCAGAAAGGCGAACCTTAGGAACCGATGATGTTCCTTGTGGATAGGAATATGTAGATACGCATCCTTTAAATCCACCGTGGTCATGAATTGACCTTCCTGGATGGAAGGAAGAATTGTCCGAATGGTTTCCATTTTGAACGATGGAACCTTGAGAAACTTGTTTAGGATCTTGAGATCTAAGATTGGTCTGAATGTTCCCTCTTTTTTGGGAACTATGAACAGATTGGAGTAGAATCCCATCCCTTGTTCTCCTAATGGAACAGGATGAATCACTCCCATTTTTAACAGGTCTTCTACACAATGTAAGAATGCCTGTCTTTTTATGTGGTCTGAAGACAATTGAGACCTGTGGAACCTCCCCCTTGGGGGAAGCCCCTTGAATTCCAGAAGATAACCTTGGGAGACTATTTCTAGCGCCCAAGGATCCAGAACATCTCTTGCCCAAGCCTGAGCGAAGAGAGAAAGTCTGCCCCCCACCAGATCCGGTCCCGGATCGGGGGCCAACATCTCATGCTGTCTTGGTAGCAGTGGCAGGTTTCTTGGCCTGCTTACCTTTGTTCCAGCCTTGCATTGGCCTCCAGACTGGCTTGGCTTGAGAAGTATTACCCTCTTGCTTAGAGGATGTAGCACTTGGGGCTGGTCCGTTTCTGCGAAAGGGACGAAAATTTGGTTTATTTTTAGCCTTGAAAGACCTATCCTGAGGAAGGGCGTGGCCCTTACCCCCAGTGATATCAGAAATAATCTCTTTCAAGTCAGGGCCAAACAGCGTTTTCCCCTTGAAAGGTATGTTAAGCAATTTGTTCTTGGAAGACGCATCCGTTGACCAAGATTTTAGCCAAAGCGCTCTGCGCGCCACAATAGCAAACCCTGAATTTTTCGCCGCTAATCTAGCCAATTGCAAAGTGGCGTCTAAAGTAAAAGAGTTAGCCAATTTGAGAGCATGAATTCTGTCCATAATCTCCTCATAAGAAGAATCTTTATTGAGCGACTTTTCTAGTTCATCGAACCAGAAACACGCTGCTGTAGTGACAGGAACCATGCATGAAATTGGTTGTAGAAGGTAACCTTGCTGAACAAACATCTTTTTAAGCAAACCCTCTAATTTTTTATCCATAGGATCTTTGAAAGCACAACTATCTTCTATAGGGATAGTAGTGCGTTTGTTTAGAGTAGAAACCGCCCCCTCGTCCTTGGGGACTGTCTGCCATAAGTCCTTTCTGGGGTCGACCATAGGAAACAATCTCTTAAATATAGGGGGAGGGACAAAAGGTATGCCGGGCCTTTCCCATTCTTTGTTTACAATGTCCGCCACCCGCTTGGGTATAGGAAAAGCTTCGGGGGGCCCCGGGACCTCTAGGAACTTGTCCATCTTACATAATTTCTCTGGAATG
Source organism: Bombina bombina (assembly GCF_027579735.1). Classification (NCBI taxonomy): domain Eukaryota; kingdom Metazoa; phylum Chordata; class Amphibia; order Anura; family Bombinatoridae; genus Bombina; species Bombina bombina. The sequence continues at coordinate 291,711,973 of NC_069504.1, forward strand.
ACCAAATTCTCACAATCATCCAGAGTAGATAACACCTCCTTAAGCAGAGCGCGGAGATGTTCCAATTTAAATTTGAATGTAATCACATCAGGTTCAGCTTGTTGAGAAATTTTCCCTGAATCTGAAATTTCTCCCTCAGACAAAACCTCCCTGGCCCCCTCAGACTGGTGTAGGGGCACTTCAGAACCAATATCATCAGCGTCCTCATGCTCTTCAGTATTTTCTAAAACAGAGCAGTCGCGCTTTCGCTGATAAGTGGGCATTTTGGCTAAAATGTTTTTGATAGAATTATCCATTACAGCCGTTAATTGTTGCATAGTAAGGAGTATTGGCGCACTAGATGTACTAGGGGCCTCCTGTGTGGGCAAGACTGGCGTAGACGAAGGAGGGGATGATGCAGTACCATGCTTACTCCCCTCACTTGAGGAATCATCTTGGGCATCATTTTCTCTAAATTTTGTGTCACATAAATCACATCTATTTAAATGAGAAGGAACCTTGGCTTCCCCACATACAGAACATAGTCTATCTGATAGTTCAGACATGTTAAACAGGCATAAACTTGATAACAAAGTACAAAAAACGTTTTAAAATAAAACCGTTACTGTCACTTTAAATTTTAAACTGAACACACTTTATTACTGAAAATGTGAAAAAGTATGAAGGAATTGTTCAAAATTCACCAAAATTTCACCACAGTGTCTTAAAGCCTTAAAAGTATTGCACACCAAATTTGAAAGCTTTAACTCTTAAAATAACGGAACCGGAGCCGTTTTTACATTTAACCCCTATACAGTCCCTGGTATCTGCTTTGCTGAGACCCAACCAAGCCCAAAGGGGAATACGATACCAAATGACGCCTTCAGTAAGCTTTTTCTATGTATCTGAGCTCCTCACACATGCATCTGCATGTCTTGCTTCCCAAAAACAACTGCGCAATAGAGGCGCGAAAATGAGGCTCTGCCTATGATTAGAGAAGGCCCCCAGTGAAAAAGGTGTCCAATACAGTGCCTGCCGGTTATTTTACATGATTCCCAAGAATAAAATAACTCCTCAAAACTATGAAGTATTAAAAATGCTTATATATCAATCGTTTTAGCCCAGAAAGATGTCTACCAGTCTTTAAAGCCCTTGTGAAGCCCTTTATTCTTATTTAATAAAAATGGCTTACCGGATCCCATAGGGAAAATGACAGCTTCCAGCATTACCAAGTCTTGTTAGAAATGTGTCATACCTCAAGCAGCAAAAGTCTGCTCACTGTTTCCCCCAACTGAAGTTAATTCCTCTCAACAGTCCTGTGTGGAAACAGCCATCGATTTTAGTAACGGTTGCTAAAATCATTTTCCTCTTACAAACAGAAATCTTCATCTCTTTTCTGTTTCAGAGTAAATAGTACATACCAGCACTATTTTAAAATAACAAACTCTTGATTGAAGAATAAAAACTACATTTAAACACCAAAAAACTCTAAGCCATCTCCGTGGAGATGTTGCCTGTACAACGGCAAAGAGAATGACTGTTGAAGGCGGAGCCTAGGAGGGATCATGTGACCAGCTTTGCTGGGCTCTTTACCATTTTCTGTTGGGGAAGAGAATATCCCACAAGTAAGGATGACGCCGTGGACCGGACACACCTATGTTGGAGAAATAATATACTGCAACATACCTCCTTGCAGGTGAACCCTGCCTGCTGTCCCCTGTTCTGAAGTTACCTCACTCCTCAGAATGGCCGAGAACAGCAAATGGATCTTAGTTACGACCGCTAAGATCATACACAAACTCAGGTAGATTCTTCTTCTAATGCTGCCTGAGAAAAAACAACACACTCCGGTGCTGTTTAAAATAACAAACTTTTGATTGAAGAAATAAAATCTAAGTTTAACAACCACAGTCCTCTCACACGTCCTATCTATTAGTTAGGTGCAAGAGAATGACTGGGTATGACGTAGAGGGGAGGAGCTATATAGCAGCTCTGCTTGGGTGATCCTCTTGCACTTCCTGTTAGGGAGGAGATATAATCCCATAAGTAATGGATGACCCGTGGACTGACTACACTTAACAGGAGAAAAGACCTTTACATTTTATTAGAAGGCGGGATGGCAGACAAAGCCTTTAGAATAGAATCAGAAAAATATTCTTATAAATTCCTAGGTATATCTTGTACATTAGATATTAAAAGAATAGCAATAGATAATGCATTAATACTGATGGACTCTGCATGTAAAAGTTTATCATGATAACTTATTACAAACCATAGCTAAAGATAAAAATTCATAACATTAAAATAAATTAACTTAGCTTTGGTAGGACTGATATCAGTCATCAGGAATCCAACAGTGTTTTCTGATACAGGAACAGTTTTTGAGATATCTTGCAAATGTAAGCGAAAAAACAACATATAAAGCAAAATATCAATTTCCTTAAATGACAGTTTCAGGAATGTGAAAAAAAATGCAAACAAAATTAGCCTCTGAAAACCAGAAGCAGAATGAAATAAAAACTTAAATAATGTCAGAAATCTGGCGCAAAGTATGACGCCCACAACTGACAAAATATTTTTTGGCGCCAAGAACATCTGTAACAAACACGAGCGTCATAGATGACGCAACGCAACTATGTGAAAATTCTCTGCGCCAACTGACGCCGGAAATGACGAAAATACGTCAACAAACGTAATTCTCGCGCCAAAAAATCTTGCGCCAAGAATGACGCAATAAATTATAGTATTTTGCGCACTTGCAAGCCTAACAGCCCGCAATTTAGAAAGAAAGTCAATTTGAAAATTCCAGGTAAGAAATTTTTTTTTTTTTTATATGCATTTCCCAAAATTAAACTGACAGTCTGCAAAAAGGAAATATACTGATAAACTTGAATCATGGCAAATATAAGTACAAACATAATATTTAGAACGTTACAAATAAAGTGCCAAACTATAGCTGAGAGTGTCTAAATAAAGCAAAACCTACTTACCAAAAGACACTCATCTACATAAAGTAGATAGCCAAACCAGTACTGAAACGAGAATCAGCAGAGGTAATGGTATATAAGAGTATATTGTCGATCTGAAAAGGGAGGTAGGAGATGAATCTCTACAACCAATAACAGAGAACCTATGAAATAGATCCCCGTTAGGATGACTATTGCATTCAATAGGTAATACTCCCTTCACATCCCTCTGTCATTCAATGCACTCTGAGAGGAACCGGGCTTCAGCATGCTGAGAAGTGCATATCAACGTAGAAATCTAGCACAAACTTACTTCACCACCTCCATAGGAGGCAAAGTTTGTAAAACTGAATTGTGGGTGTGGTGGAGGGTGTATTTATAGGCATTTTGAGGTTTGGGAAACTTTGCCCCTCCTGGTAGGAATGTATATCCCATACGTCACTAGCTCATGGACTCTTGCCAATTACATGAAAGAAATCCAAGAATAACCCATTTCTCACAAGGATCTCAAACTCATTTGCATCATGATAACATGGTCTTGCAGTGGGACAATTTGCAGAGGACAAGTTAAGCAAAGTTGATCTGTTCTTATTTTCTTCCACACATAGTAGTAGCCTTTTCTCTGTGAGCATTTACCAATTCCTCTCTGCAGCAAAGTATCTTTCTCCAACAACAGTTTTCAAATAAGTAGAACACATAGCAACCTTCTAGTACAAAAAAACTATTTTCCTGATCTGTTTGGCCTAACTTACATTTCCTTTTTAAAGCCTGTGTGCTGCAACCATGAGCCACACCTGGGTTTAACTGGCTGTGAGAAAAAACAACCTGTCCTGTACTATAAACATCTCTTATGGGTGGTGGAGTACAGGCCCACCCTGCTCTCCAAGTACTTTACACTAGAGGCCAAGGACACAGTTAGTAATTTGTGCAGACTCATACATATATGCTACCATGAAAACTGTAATTAAAACATCAAAAACATAATTTATGTAAGAACTTACCTGATAAATTCATTTCTTTCATATTGGCAAGAGTCCATGAGCTAGTGACATATGGGATATACAATCCTACCAGGGGGGGCAAAGTTTCCCAAACCTCAAAATGCCTATAAATACATCCCTCACCACACCCACAATTCAGTTTAACGAATAGCCAAGCAGTGGGGTGATAAAGAAAGGAGTAGAAAGCATCAACAAAAGAAATTTGGAAATAATTGTGCTTTATACAAAAAATCATAACCACCATAAAAAGGGTGGGCCTCATGGACTCTTGCCAATATGAAAGAAATGAATTTATCAGGTAAGTTCTTACATAAATTATGTTTTCTTTCATGTAATTGGCAAGAGTCCATGAGCTAGTGACATATGGGATATCAATACCCAAGATGTGGATCTCCACTCAAGAGTCACTAGAGAGGGAGGGAATAAAATAAAAACAGCCATATACCGCTGAAAAAATTAGTCCACAATCCAAAAAAATAAGTTTATTTCCGTTTGAAAGAAAAAAACTTAAAGGGACAGTCTACACCAGAATTTTTATTGTTTTAAAAGATAGATAATCCCTTTATTACCCATTCCCCAGTTTTGCATCACCAACACAGTTATAATAATATACTTTTAACCTCTGTGATTATCTTATATCTAAGCCTCTGCAAACTGCCCCTTTTTTCAGTTCTTTTGACAGACTTGCAGTCTAGCCAATTAGTGCCTGCTCCCAGATAACTTCACGTGCACGAGCACAGTGCTATCTATATGAAATATGTGAACTAACACCCTCTAGTGGTGAAAAAACTGTTAAAATGCAATCTGAAAGAGGTGGGCTTCAAGGTCTAAGAAATTATCATATGAACCTCATAGCTTAAGCTTTCAACTAAGAATACCAAGAGAACAAAGCAAAATTGGTGATAAAAGTAAATTGGAAAATTGTTTAAAATTACATGCTCTATCTGAATCATGAAAGTTTATTTTGGCCTAGACTGTCCCTTTAAATCAAAAGCAGAAGAATCAAACTGAAACAGCTGCCTGAAGAACTTTTCTACCAAAAACTGCTTCCGAAGAAGCAAATACATCAAAACGGTAGAATTTAGTAAATGTATGCAAAGAGGACCAAGTTGCTGCTTTGCAAATCTGATCAACTGAAGCTTCATTCTTAAAAGCCCACAAAATAGAGACTTATCTAGTAGAATGAGCTGTAATTCTCTGAGACGGGGCTTGACCCGACTCCAAATAAGCTTGAAGAATCAAAAGTTTTAACCAAGAGGCCAAGGAAATAGCAGAGGCTAGAAGTCTTCCTGAAATCTATAGTAGCTTCAACATAATATTTCAAAGCTCTCACCACATCCAAAGAATGTAAGGATCTTTCCAAAGGATTCTTAGGATTAGGACACAAGGAAGGGACAACAATTTCTCTACAAATGTTGCTAGAATTCACAACCTTAGGTAGAAATTCAAATGAAATCCGCAAAACCGCCTTATCCTGATGAAAAATAAGAAAAGGAGATTCACAAGAAAGAGCAGATAGCTCAGAAACTCTTCTAGCAGAAGAGATGGCCAAAAGGAACAACACTTTCCAAGAAAGTAGTTTAATGCCCAAAGAATGCATAGGCTCAAATGGAGGAGCCTGTAAAGCCTTCAGAACCAAATTAAGACTCCAAGGAGGAGAAAATTGATTTAATGACAGGCTTAATACGAACTAAAGCCTGTACAAAACAGTGTATATCAGGAAGTATAGCAATCTTTCTGTGAAATAAAACAGAAAGAGCGGAGATTTGTCCTTTCAAGGAACTTGCAGAAAAACCCTTATCCAGACGATCCTGAAGAAACTGTAAAATTCTAGGAATTCTAAAAGAATGCCAAGAAAATTTATGAGAAGAAAATCATGAAATGTAAGTCTTCCAAACTCTATAATAAATTTTTCTATAGACAGATTTACGAGCTTGTAACATAGTATTAATCACTGAGTCAGAGAAACCTCTATGACTTAAAACTAAGCGTTCAATTTCCAAACCTTCAAATTCAATGATGTCTGGCTGTAACGGAAGTGGCCAAGACGGGCAACTGGACATCCGAACCAGATCCGCATACCAAAACCTGTGTGGCCCTGCTGGCGCCACCAGCAACACAAATGATTGTTCCATGATGATTTTGGAAATCACTCTTGGAAGGAGAACTAGAGGTGGGAAGATGTAAGCAGGATGATAACACCAAGGAAGTGTCAGCACATCCACTGCTTCCGCCTGAACATCCCTGGACAGGTATCTGGGAAGTTTCTTGTTTAGATGAGAGGCCATGAGATCTATCTCTGGAAGACCCCATATCTAAACAATCTGAGAAAACACATCTGGATGGAGAGACCACTCCCCTGGATGTAAAGTCTGGCGGCTGAGATAATCCGCTTCCCAATTGTCTACACCTGGGATATGCACCGCAGAGATTAGACAGGAGCTGGATTCCGCCCAAACAAGTATTCAAGATACTTCTTTCATAGCTTGGGGACTGTGAGTCCCACCCCGATGATTGACATATGCCACTGTTGTGATATTGTCTGTCTGAAAACAAATGAACGGTTCTCTCTTTAACAGAGGCCAAAACTGAAGAGCTCTGAGAATTGCACGGAGTTCTAAAATATTTATTGGTAATCTCGCCTCTTGAGATTTCCAAACCCCTTGTGCTGTCAGAGATCCCCAAACAGCTCCCCAACCTGAGAGACTCGCATCTGTTGTGATCACAGTCCAGGTTGGATGAACAAAAGAAGCCCCTTGAACTAAATGATGGTGATCTATCCACCATGTCAGAGATTGTCGTACATTGGGATTTAAGGATATTAATTGTGATATCTTTGTATAATCCCTGCACCATTGATTCAGCATACAAAGCTGAAGAGGTCTCATGTGAAATGAGCAAAGGGGATAGCGTCCGATGCTGCAGTCATGAGACCTAAAACTTCCATGCACATAGCCACTGAAGGGAATGACTGAGACTGAAGGTGCCGGCAGGCTGCAACCAATTTTAAACGTCTCTTGTCTGTTAGAGACATGGACACTGAATCTATCTGGAAGCCTAAAAAGGTGACCCTTGACTGAGGAATCAAGAAACTCTTTGGTAAATTGATCCTCCAACCATGTTTCTGAAGAAACAACACTAGTTGATTCGTGTGAGATTCTGCAGAATGTAAAGACTGAGCTGGTACCAAGATATCGTCCAAATAAGGAAACACTGCAATACCCTGTTCTCTGATTACAGAGAGTAGGGCACCCAGAACCTTTGAAAAGATTATTGGAGCTGTTGCTAGGCCAAATGGAAGAGCAACAAATTGGTAATCCTTGTCTAGAAAAGAGAATCTCAGAAACTGATAATGTTCTGGATGAATCGGAATATGAAGGTATGGATCCTGCAAGTCTATTGTGGACATATAATGTCCTTGCTGAGCAAAAGGCTGAATAGTCCTTCTAGTCACCATCAGAAGAGGAACTGGCATGATTACCCCTGAAGACTCCAGGTCTGAAACACACTTCAGGAAAGCCTGAGCTTTTACTGGATTTACTGGGATACGTGAGAGAAAAAATCTTCTCACAGGAGGTCTTACTCTGAATCCTATTCGATATCCTTGAGAGACAATGCTCTGAATCCATTGATTTTGAACAGATTTTATCCAAATATCCTTGAAAAACCTTAATCTGCCCCCTACCAGCTGAGCTGGAATGAGGGCCGCACCTTCATGCGGACTTAGGGGCTGACTTTGATTTCCTAAAAGGCTTGGATTTATTCCAATTTGAGGAAGGCTTCCAATTGGAAGAAGATTCCTTGGGGGGAAGGATTGAGTTTTTGTTCCTTATTCTGACAAAAGGAACGAAAAACGGTTAAAAGCCTTAGATTTACCCTTAGGTTTTTTATCCTGAGGCAAAAAAACTCCCTTTCCCCAGTAACAGTTGAAATAATAGAATACAACTGGGAACCAAATAAATTATTACCTTGGAAAGAAAGAGATAGTAATCTAGATTTAGATGTCATATCAGCATTCCAGGATTTAAGCTACAAAGCTAAAATAGCTAAAGACATGGATCTAACATCAATTTTGATAATATCGAAAATAGCATCACAAATAAAATGATTAGCATATTGCAGTAAGCGAATAATGCTAATAATGCTAGATAAGTCAGAATCCAATTCCTGTTGCGCTAAATTCTCCAACCAGAAAATTGATGCAGCCGCAACATTAGCCAAAGAAATTGCAGGTCTGAGAAGATGACCTGAATATAAATAGGCCTTCCTTAGATAAGATTCAAGCTTCCTATCTAAAGGATCCTTAAAGGAAGTACTATCTTCCATAGGAATAGTGGTACGTTTAGCAAGAGTAGAAATAGCCCCATCAACTTTGGGGATCTTTTCCCAAGCTCTATAGATTTTGCTGGTAAAGGATACAATTTTTTAAACCTTGAAGAAGGAATAAAAGAAGTACCTGGCTTATTCCATTCCTTAGAAATCATATCAGAAATAGCCTCAGGAATAGGAAAAAACCCTGGAGAAACCACAGGCGGTTTAAAAACAGCATTTAAACGTTTATTAGACTGAAAGTCAAGAGGACTGGTTACCTCAATATCCAAAGTAATTAACACTTCTTTTAATAAAGAAAGCATATACTCAATTTTAAATAAATAAGTAGATTTGTCAATGTCTGAGGAAGGATCTTCTGAATCAGATAGATCCTCATCAGAAGAGGATAAATTATTATGTTGTTGGTCATTTGAAATTTCATCAACTAAATGATAAGTTTTTAAAGGCCTTTTACGTTTATTTGAAGGTGGAAATGCAGACAAAGCCTTCAGAATAGAATTAGAAACAAATTCTTTAAAATTTACAGGTATATCATGCACATTAGAAGTTGAAGGAACTGGAACCTCGCAATGTACTATTACTAGTGGATACACTATCTGCATGTAAAAGTTTATCATGACAACTATTACAAATGACATTCGGCGACATAATTTCTACAATTTTACAACAAATGCACTTAGCTTTGGTTGAACCGATGTCAGGCAGCAATGTTCCAGTAGAAGCTTCTGAGGCAGGATCAGGTTGAGACATCTTGCACAATGTAAGATAAAAAACAACATATAAAGCAAAATTATCTATTTCCTTATATGACAGTTTCAGGAATGGGAAAAAATGCAAATAGCATAGCCCTCTGATAGAAAAAAGCAAGAGGCCAACATCAATGGGGTATTGAAATAATAAAAAAGTTTGGCGCCAAGTATGACGCACAACATAACTAAACTTTTTTTGGCGCCAAAAAATAACTGGAAATGACACATTCGCGTCACTAATGACGCAACAGTGTGAAAGGTCTCGGCGTCAAGTATGATGGCGGAAGTGACGAACTTGCGTCATAGACGTACTTTTCCTCGCCCAAAAAAATTCGCGCCAAGAATGACGCAATAAAGTTTAGCATTTGTCGCACCCGCGGGCCTAATACCGCCCGCAATTTGTAAGAAGTAGTCAATTGAAAAAAAGACTAAACCCCAGGTAAGAAATAAATTTCATATTTAAAAGAGGTTTATATTCCCCAAATATGAAACTGACAGTCTGCAGAAGGAAATACATGAACCTGACTCATGGCAAATATAAGTACAATACATATATTTAGAACTTTATATTAATGCATAAAGTGCCAAACCATAGCTGAGGTGTCTTTAAGAATGAAAAAACATACTTACCAAAAGACACCCATCCACATAGCAGATAGCCAAACCAGTACTAAAACAGTTATTAGTAGAGGTAATGGTAAATTGAGAGTATATCATCGATCTGAAAATGGAGGTAGGAGATGAATCTCTACGACCGATAACAGAGAACCTATGAAATAGACCCCCGTTAGGGAAATCATCGTATTCAATAAGTTATACTCCCTTCTCGTCCCTCTGACATTCGCTGTACTCTGAGAGGAATCGGGCTTCAACAATGCTGAGAAGTGCATATCAACGTAGAAATCTTAGCACAAACTTACTTCACCACCTCCATAGGAGGTAAAGTTTGTAAAACTGAATTGTGGGTGTGGTGAGGGGTGTATTTATAGGCATTTTAAGGTTTGGGAAACTTTGCACCTCCTGGTAGGATTGTATATCCCATATGTCACTAGCTCATGGACTCTTGCCAATTACATGAAAGAAAGAAATATTCCTCTGTATAGTGTTGTACGATGCAAATGAGAACAATCACTTGTATGTCTTGTAAAGCACAGATAATCACCCATAAGGGTCTCAAGGCATTTTATTGACCTCAGAAGGATGGAAGGCTGAGTGGACCTCGCTGGGAATTGAACCTGCAACCCGTTGGTTGCTACAGAGCTCAGCCACAGTGCATAGCATGCTAAGCTATCTGTCCAGCTCCCTTAAGGCATGTTAAGCAATGATAAATGTTAAAAGTTTACCCAAGATGTAGTGGGGTTGTTTGCCATTTGTCCACAGTTAAATGGACAGTCAACACCAGAATTTTTGTTGTTTATAAAGATAGACAATCCCTTTATTACCCATTCCCCAATTTAGCATAACCAGCACAGTTCTAAAAAATATACTTTTTACCTCTGTAATTATCTTGTATCTAAGCCTCTGCAAACTGCCCCCTTATTTCAGTTCTTTTGACAGACTTGCATTTTAGCTAATCAGTGCTCACTCCACGTGCGTGAGCTCAATGTTATCTATATAAAATTAATTAATTATTAATTAACGCCCTCTAGTGGTGAAAAACTGTCAAAATGTATTCAGATTAGAGACGGCCTTCAAGGACAGTATTTTGAAACATGCTGGAAGTGTAATTTAAAAAAAAAAAATTGTACTTCCAAAAGAAAAAAATTGTATTGTATTTCCAAAAGAAGAAAAACGTACTTCCAAAAAAAGATTATACTTCCAAAAAAACAAAAATAAGAATTGGATTTGTAATTAAAGATTTGTATTCTAAAAAAAATTGGATTTCCAAAAAAAAAATGTATTTGTAAATTTCACAATTTATGTACAATGATAAAGAATCACACACACATACCTTTTTGACAGCAATCTTATTCCAAATGCTTCCGCTACCAAATATATATATATTACACCAGGGTTGGCTCCAGAACGAATCAAATGGGGGGGGGGCATTTTTTTTTCACGAGGGGGCACGCATTTACAAAGCATGTATGAGAGTTAAAATAAGAGCAGACCTACATATTCTACAGGAAAGTATAGCTTCTGGCTGGCTTATCCCCCCACTGTTAACTAAATCCTATGCAGTGCACTAAAGCAGGGCTATTAAACTTTAGACCCCCAGTGCAATAGGTCCTTAAAAACAATTTGCCCCTTAATCACCATGATCCAAAATCCTTAAACTCATTCTCAAATCTCAATCATGTCCCCTAAACAGCCATGCACCCCAAACCCCCCAATGCAATTAACCCTTTTGTTTGCAATAGCAGTGAGGATACTAGGTTTTCAGGTACAGGTAATTTTGTAGATTAGATTTAGCTATACCTGTTTTGCAATAACTAACGGATATCAGGCTACTTAATACAACCTATGTACTGTGAACCTATAAGAATATGATTGTATCAAATAAATATAAGTCTATAAATGTCTACCAGCTACTATCGATGCCTCAAAAGTGCACTGTGATCTTAGGCCCGGCCTAAGATCACAGTGCACTTTTGAGGAGTCAATAGAAGCCGGTAGCCATTTATAGGCTTATATTTATATGATACAATCATATTCTTATCATGGTCTATTGTTTAAGAAAATGAGTAACTCACAATAGTTAGGTAAAATTAATAGTGTTAAAGACAAGTCCAACAAGTCTATAATTAACTACCAATTCCAAATAAGAGGTTAAGACACAGAGCTCCTTGCAGATGTGTGATGCAACCTCACAGTTCAGCAGCTAACTCTGCCCCCAGCATGCAGCATTACATAACAATTCATTATTGTATTTATTATTTTTAAAGCGTTTGACCATGTCAATATTTTTTAAGGGAGTGCAGCATTCCATTTGGGTGGGCATTGCCCCCAATGCCCCCCCTTGGAGCCGACCCTGTATTACACTGTAATCAGAGGGGTGATCACAGCTGTAGGTCTAATATAATTCAGGAGGATCTGGCTGGGGCTCCCTATGCACTCCCCTTCCCCCCAGACACCTATGCTTTGTGAAAATTAGTGAAAATCGTTGCAAAAACACATTTTAAAATGATGGATTGCCATGTTAAAGAGACATAATACTCATATATTAAATCACTTGAAAGTGATGCAGCATAACTGTAAAAAGCTGACATGAAAATATGACCTGAACATCTCTATGTCAAAAGGTAAGATATTTTACCTCAAAATGTCTTCTGCTCACCAGAGTAAGGGCTGTGTGAACAGTTAAAGCTGCTGTAAAGCAGCAAGTTGAAGAGAAAAAAAAACACAAAAGCAAATCAGCATTCAGCATCAGCAGTGCTGAGGTCTTGCATTGCTTTGCTGGGATCTCATGAGATTTAACTTAAAGAGAATTTAGTCCCAGGACTTCCAAGGAAGTGTGCATCTAGAATGTGCAGCACAGCCATGTTATTTTCCTATTCAGTTTAAAGGGACACTAAAGTCAAAATTAAACCTTCATGATTGAGATAGAGCATGCAATGTTAAGCAACTTTATAATTTACTCCTTTTATCAATTTTTCTTTGTTGTCTTGGTATCTTTATTTGAAAAAGTAGGAATGTAAGCTAAGAAGCCAGCCCATTTTTGTTTCAGTACCTGGGTAGCGCTTGCTGATTGGTGGCTACATTTAACCACCAATAAGGAAGTGCAACCCAGGTTCTGAACCAAAAATGGGCTGGCAATTAAGTTTTACATTTCTGATTTTCAAATAAAGATACCAAGAGAATGAAGAAAATTGATAATAAGAGTAAATTAGAAAGTTACTAAAAATTGCATGCTCTATCTGAATCATGAAAGGTAAATTTTGACTTTAGATGCACACTTCCTTGGAAGTCCTGGGACTAAAGTCTCTTCACAGTTGGGTGTGAAAACTTAGGACATATTGTGGTAAATACCTTTCTTTTTTACATAGAGATGTTCAGGTGATATTTTCTAGCCAGCTTTTTACAGCTTTGCTGCATCGCTTTCAAGTGCTTCAACATTGTCCATTTAATTATAGTTTTTCATTTTTGTTCCTATATTAAATTAATGTTGCTGTTATATCAGATTCTTAGGTGTCATCTGTATTTATAGGGATAACTAACAAACATAATCTGATAATAGAAAAAATAATAGTAATAATAATAGTAATAATAATAATAATAACAAAAAGCTAGCTGCCTCAAGCAGAAAAATATTTTTATGAATTCTGTTTGTGATGAGAGCAGGATGTGATATCACTAGTTTGTGGGCGGGGCTTATGTCCGGTGTCTGTGTCGCAGTTAGTTTAGTACAATCAACCTGACTAGATGTGTATTGCTATGCTCTGCAATAAAATAGAGTTGTACCATCATTGCTGTGTCCTGCATATGTCCTGCATCTCATGACATGGTGTCAGAAGTTCTGGACTGCGCTTCTGTTCCTGATCGATTGCAATGTCAAAGTTTACCCCACCTGAGCCTTTTGACTTCTCTCAGCCTGCAGCTTGGCCCACATGGCGTCAGCGGTTTCAGCGCTTCAGGATTGCTTCCAAACTGAACAAGGAGAGTGGTGAAGTACAAGTTAATTCTCTTTTATACTCTATGGGGAAAGATGTGGAGCCAGTGTTCAATGCTTTTACTTTCCAAGAGGGGGAAGAATTTGACTTTGATATAGTTATGGATAAACTCAGTGCCCACTTTGTGCCCAAAAGAAATGTGATTCATGAGAGAGCTTGTTTTCACAAACGTAATCAGCGTGTGGGAGAATCTGTGGAGTCTTTTGTGTGCAGCCTGTATGAACTAGCTGAATTCTGTGAGTTTTGTGTTGCTAAAGAAGAGCAAATCAGAGACAGAATAGTTATTGGGATTGCAGATGCTGAAGTCTCACTGAAGCTGCAGTTAGAGCCTGATTTAACATTAGATGGGGCTATTAGGATGGCCCGCCAGAGTGAACTGGTGAAAAAGCAAAGTGCTGATCTGAGGTCTGAGAGTATTGTGGATGAAGTGCAACAGTCTAGGAAAAATGCTAGTGAAAGGCACAGTGTGAGCGGTAGATCTAAAGTACTGGAAAGGCCTAGAAATGGATGGGCGCAACACGCCCGATGCACACAGTGCTACCGCGCTCATGATCAGAGTGTTATATGCCCGGCCAGGGATAAAAGATGCAGAAAATGTAACAGAATGGGCCATTTTGAAGTGGTGTGTAGAACTGAATACATTAAGGAGATGCAGGTGGACGGTGACCAGGAGGGTCAGGAAGTGTCTTTTGTGGGGTCCGTTGTGGAACGGCCAAGCTCAGAGGAAGATTGGAAAGTTACTTTTACTGTAATGGGAGACAAAGTTGATTTTAAGATTGACACAGGAGCAGATATCACTGTAATGTCTTTTGCTGAATTTATGAAACTGCCTCGACAGCCCCAGCTGGCGAAGGTTACTACAAATGTCCATAGTCCTGGTGGCCGCATTGATTGTGCAGGGAAATTTCTTGCCAGCTGTGAGTACAAGCAAAAGAAAGTTCACCATGTGGGTGCATGTGATTGAGGTCAGTGTGTTAACAATTTATTGAGCAGAAAAGCAGCCTGTGACTTGGGCCTCGTGGCCAGAGTGAATGAGATTTCTGAAGATATGTTTGGCGAGTTGGGCCTACTGAATTGCAAACCAGTTCGTATAGCACTTAAAAGTGATGCAGTCCCATACAGTATTTCTATTCCTCGTAGAATTCCGTTCCCACTCAAGTGAAGAAGGAGCTTATGCGCATGAAGTCTATGGGGGTTATTGAAGAGGTTGTTGAAGCAACTGATTGGTGTGCCCCCATTGTTCCAGTTGCAAAGAAAAACGGAAAGGTGCGCATCTGTGTGGACCTGAAAAGGTTGAATGAGGCAGTGAAGAGAGAGAGATTTGTGCTGCCGACATTAGAAGATATAGCTCCAAAGTTGGCTGGGGCGAAGTGCCGCAAACTGACTACCTTTATCACACTGGTAGGTCGGTTCTGCTTCTGCAGACTCCCCTTTGGGATATCCTCCACTCCTGAAATCTTTCAAAGGGAAATGAGTTCTCTCCTGAGTGAACACGTGGGCACAGCGGTCCTCATGGACGACATTCTAGTATATGGGTCTACAGTGGAGGAGCATGATCAGCGTTTGAGTTGTGTGCTACAGGCTATCAAAGAGTCTGGGCTGAAGCTGAATAAAGAAAAATGTCATTTTAGGAAAACTGAATTATGCTACTTTGGGCATATCATCAACGGGGATGGCATCAAGCCAGACCCCGAGAAAATTCGTGCTATTGAACAGATGAAAAGCCCTTCTGATGTACATGAGCTGAGACAGATATTGGGCCTTGTAAATTACGTGGGCAAGTTTCTTCCAGATTTATCAACAGTTTTACATGCTATCACAGAGTTGCTTAAAAAAGACGTTGCCTGGGTCTGGGGACCTTCACAAAAAAAAGCTTTCCTTCATGCCAAGTCCCTGCTGGGGTCTGCCCCAGTGCTGGGGTTCTACGACCCTTCAAAAAAGACTGTGGTTAGTGCTGATGCAAGCAGTTATGGGTTGGGGCTGCACTCCTGCAGTTAAATGAGAATAAACTACAGCCCATTGCCTACTGTTCCCGCACACTGACGGCTGCGGAGTCAAAATACGCTCAAATTGAGAAAGAGTGCCTGGCTGCAGTTTGGGCCTGTGAGCGCTTTCAGCGTTATCTAGTGGGTTTGGAGAAATTTAGTCTGGAAACTGACCACAAACTGCTAGTCCCTCTAATCAATTCTTATGACATTGACAAAACACCCTTGAGATGCCAGAGACTTTTAATGAGACTGCTCAGGTTCAATGTTCAGGCAGTGCATGTGCCGGGGAAACAGCTGGTTGTGGCAGATACACTATCCAGGCTCCCGCTGGCTGCTGCTGAAGAATCCTCCACAGAATCGGATGTGAAAGTGTATGTTGATTCA
Source organism: Bombina bombina (assembly GCF_027579735.1). Lineage (NCBI taxonomy): Eukaryota > Metazoa > Chordata > Amphibia > Anura > Bombinatoridae > Bombina > Bombina bombina. The sequence goes on from NC_069504.1 coordinate 291,727,982, forward strand.
GTCCTGGCCTCTAAGTCCATTTCTTCAAGGAAACTGGAAGAGATAAAAAAAGAAACATATTTGGACACAGATCTGCAAGAAGTTATAAGGTACATAAAAGAAGGCTGGCCCGAGAGCCGGGCAGCCTGGATGTCTTTAAGTGCTTACCAGCCAGAGAGGTCGCAGCTCACGGAGCTGGAGGGGTTGGTGCTGTTCCAAGACCGCATTGTAATTCCTGTCAGCATGAGGAAAGAGATGTTAAACAGGATTCACGATGGCCACTTAGGCATTACAAAGTGCAGAGAAAGGGCAGCTACAGCTGTGTGGTGGCCTGGGATCAGCTCCGACATTGCAAATCACGTGTCTAAATGTGCCTTTTGCCGTGAACGCCGGCCTACTCAGAGAAGGGAGCCCTTGATGTCTACTCCGCTGCCTGCGGGGCCGTGGCAGAAAATAGCTGCTGATTTGTGTGAACTGCACGGGAAAAAGTTTCTTGTTGTGATCGACTACTATTCCAGGTATTTGGAAATTGCACCCCTGAATGATATCACAAGTCAGGCCGTTATCATTCGCCTGAAGAGCTTGTTCGCCCGCTGGGGCATTCCAATGGAGCTGGTGAGTGATAATGGTATGCAGTTCTCTTCTACAGAGTTCAGTGCTTTCAGCAGGGAATATGATTTTGTACATTCCACATCAAGTCCACATTATCCACAGGCCAACCGAATGGCTGAAAGGGCAGTTCAAACAACAAAATTCATTCTAAAGCAATCTGAGCCGTACCTAGCCCTCTTGTCATACAGGGCGATGCCCATTCAAGCCACCGGGTTTAGCCCGGCACAGCTGATGCTAGGACGCCAGATTCGCACCACTTTACCCTCAGTGGGTGTCTTCAAGCCGCCTGGCCCTGTTCCTCGGGACGAAGTCCTTAGGAGGGATGAAGAGGCCAAAAAGGGTTATCGTTTCTTCTACGACAGGAGACATTCTGTCACGCCCTTACAGGAACTGAAAGCGGGCCAAAGTGTCAGAATTAAACTGGACGATGAGATGAAATGGAAGACGCCTGCTACGGTAGTTGGCCGCTCTCCAGAACCAAGGTCTTATACAGTCCTTACAGAGGGAGGGACGGTTACACGCCGTAACCGAAGACATCTTCAGTCTGTACCTGAGAATCTGGAACTGGATGCCTCAGTACCACCGCTGGTGGGATCCCCTGTTCTAAGAGAGGTGCCTTCCCCTCAGCAAGACCACAACGGGGATATATCTTTGCCTCCAGCGGACTCTTGTTCACCATCTTCTGTATCAGAGGACAGTTCATGCAAAGTTGCATCAAGCGGAAGAGTGGTGAAACTTCCGGCCCGATATAAGGACTGACTTTAGCTAGAACAGTGACCGGAAGTATGGGCAGAATAATCCCATGGTCACTGTGGACTAGGGTAGTCTACCCCGATGTCCAAGTCAGGATGTAATTTATTTGTTCATGTTTTCTAACCTATTTGTTTTTATAATGTTCAAAACAAAAATGTTGTTGTATACTCTGTTGGTGTACCTTGTTATTTGTTATATGCAAATGTATGCTTTGCCTTTGAAAAAGGGGAAGATGTGATGAGAGCAGGATGTGATGTCCCTAGTTTGTGGGCGGGGCTTAGGTCCGGTGTCTGTGTCGCAGTTAGTTTAGTACAATCAACCTGACTAGATGTGTATTGCTATGCTCTGCAATAAAATAGAGTTGAACCATCATTGCTGTGTCCTGCATATGTCCTGCATCTCATGACACTGTTAAACATTTTATTCACTTTCACTCAGCGAAGCAAAACCAAAGCATAATGCACATAGATCTATTTCTCCTTATTTGTTAATCAAATTCAACATAAATAAAACTAGCCATTTCTTGTATGTCATTTTTAAAATTCAGTGCTCAAAAGACACACTGCTAGATTACAAGTCTTGCGTTAGCCTTAAAAAGCAGCGTTGAGAGGTCCCAACGCTGCTTTTTAATGCCCGCTGGTATTGCCGCTCACTTTTCTTCCGTGACTTGAGCTTAACGCAAATCGCCTTAAGTAAATTGCGTATCCTATCTTTTTAATGGGATTTGCCTAACGCCGGTATTACGAGTCTTGGAAGAAGTGAGTGGTAGACCCTCTCCTGTCAAGACTCCTACCGCATTTAAAAGTCAGTTAAGAGATTTATGGGCTAACGCCGAAACATAAAACTCTTAACTAAAATGTACACTAACACCCATAAACTACCTATTAACCCCTAAACCGAGTCCCCCCCACATCGGAAACACTTAAATAACATTTTTAACCCCTAATCTGCCGACTGGACATTGCCGCCACTTTAATAAATACATTAACCCCTAAACCACCACACTCCCACCTCACAAACACTAGTTAAATTTTATTAACCCCTTATCTGCCGTCCTTAACACCCCCAACGTCGTCGCTACTATATTAAATTTATTAACCCCTAAACCTAAGTCTAACACCCCCATAACTTAAATAAAAAAGCCCCCAAAATAATAAAATTCCCTACCCTATACTAAATTACAAATAGCCCTTAAAAGTCCAGTTCTTTACCTGTAAAAAAAAATACAATACCCCTCAACATTAAAACCCACCACCCACACACCCAACCCTACTCTAAAACCCACCCAATCCCCCCTTAATAAAACCTAACACTACCCCCTTGAAGATCACCCTACCTTGAGCCGTCTTCACCCAGCCGTGCACAAGTGGTCCTCCAGAGGGGCAGAAGTCTTTATCTGATCTGGGCAGAAGAGGACCTCCAGACGGGCAGAAGTCTTCATCCAGGCGGCATCTTCTATCTTCATCTATGCGGAGCAGAGCAGGTCCATCTTGAAGCCAGCCGACGCCGAGCAACCTCTTCTTCCGACGACTCCTGACGAATGAAGGTTCCTTTAAATGACGTCATCCAAGATGGCGTCCCTTGAATTCCGATTGGCTGATAGGATTCTATCAGCCAATCGGAATTAAGGTAGAAAAAATCCTATCAGCCAATCGGAATTCAAGGGACCCATCTTGGATGACGTCATTTAAAGGAACCTTCATTCGTCGGGAGTCGTCGGAAGAAGAGGATGCTCCGCGTCGGCTGGCTTCAAGATGGACCCGCTCCACTCTGGATGGATGAAGATAGAAGATGCCGCCTGGATGAAGACTTGTGCTCGTCTGGTGGTCCTCTTCTGCCCGGATCGGATGAAGACTTCTGCCCCTCAGGAGGACCACTTGTGCCCGGCTGGGTGAAGACGGCTCAACGTAGGGTGATCTTCAAGGGGGTAGTGTTAGGTTTTATTAAGGGAGGATTGGGTGGGTTATTAGAGTAGGGTTGGGTGTGTGGGTGGTGGGTTTTAATGTTGGGGGGTATTGTATTTTTTTTTTTACAGGTAAAAGAGCTGATTACTTTGGGGCAATGCCCCGCAAAAATCCCTTTTAAGGGCTATTTGTAATTTAGTATAGGGTAGGGAATTTTATTATTTTGGGGGGCTTTTTTATTTTATTAGGGGGATTAGATTAGGTGTAATTAGTTTAAAATTTTTGTAATTATTTTTTATTTTCTGTAATTTAGTGTTTGTTTTTTAGTTTATTTAATTTAATTGTATTTAATTATAGTTAGTTTAGGTAATTAATTTAATGATAGTGTAGTGTTAGGTGTAATTGTAATTTAGGTTAGGAATTATTTTACAGGTATATTTGTCTTTATTTTAACTAGGAAGTTATTAAATAGTTAATAACTACTTAGTAACTATTCTACCTAGTTAAAATAAATACAAAGTTGCCTGTAAAATAAAAATAAATCCTAAGATAGATACAATGTAGCTATCTTAGGGTTTATTTTATAGGTAAGTATTTAGTTTTAAATAGGAATAATTTATTTAATTGTAGTTATTTTCTTTAGATTTATTTAAATTATATTTAAGTTAGGGGGTGTTAGGGTTAGACTTAGGTTTAGGGGTTAATAAATGTAATATAGTAGCGGCAATGATGGGGCGGCAGATTAGGGGTTAATAATTGTAGGTAGGTTGCGGGGTTAAAAAATATAATGTAGGTGTTGGCGATGTTGAGGGCAGCAGATTAGGGGTTCACAAGTATAATGTAGGTGGCGGCGGTGACCGGAGCGGCAGATTAGGGGTTAATAATATAATGTAGGCGGCGACGATGTCAGGGGCGGCAGATTAGGGGTTAATAAGTGTAAGATTAGGGGTGTTTAGACTCAGAGTTCATGTTAGGGTGTTAGGTGTAGACATAACTTTTGTTTCCCCATAGGAATCAATAGGGCTGCGTTAGGAGCTGAATGTTGCTTTTTTGCAGGTGTTAGGTTTTTTTTCAGTCCGATCTGCCCCATTGATTCTTATGGGGAAATCGTGCACGAGCACGTTTTGCCAGCTCACCGCTACCGTAAGCAACGCTGGTATTGAGGTGAGATGTGTAGCTAAATTTTGCTCTACGCTCACCTTTTTTGCGGCTAACGCCAGGTTTAAAAAAACCTGTAATACCAGCGTTGTCTTAAGTGAGCGTTGAATAAAAATGCTTGTTAGCAACGCACCCCTGTTACCGCAAAACTCGTAATCTCGGTGACAATGTATTATTTTTCTGCAAATATAAAAAAAAACATGTCATGCAAATATTTTATGTTTTTGGATTACCACAGTTTAAATTTGTAATTTTATTTCCCAAATGTACTATATAAATTGAATTTCAGCACATGAAAGTGGTGTAATGAAACATATAACTCTGAAAACCTTTAAACTGAGAAGACTCTGACATATGTGACAAAATTCCCCTGCATAGTTTACAGTTATTATTTTACAATACAAAGCAACTCAACAACTGAATTGTTTGTGCTTTTATGATCCAATAGGCTTTTAAAATGACTTTGCAGTCAATTGCTGAATTTGAAAGCAATAACTTCTTATTATGGAATTATTTGTAGTTGGTATCACAAAGCATTGCTTACGTTAATGCATAGTAATTTTCAATACGATTCTACTGAGCATTAAAAACGTTTGTGCTATAGGCCTGGAGAAAAACAAAACTGAGATCAATAAATTAGAAGGCACTGTTAATATTGATTGCTTAATGCACCATTAATCTTATTGTATTGGTCACAAACAATGAGATTTCTGCAGCAATATATTCATAAACAGAACTTATTTAGTGTCTCACAAATTATAGTTGTACATTATGCACATTTTTCCTTTTACAGACATATTTCCATATCTTTCAGAAAATAAATACTCTATAAAACGATTTTGTTTTGACACACAGTCTTTAATACATTTGTAGAAATAAACCTTTGTTTGTTAGAAGATGGTAACAAGACTATATCCTAGTAGCTTTCTGGAATTTTTCATTGTTTCATTATGAGGTGTAACAGGAGTTAGGGTGGCATTTTCTATTATGGTGGAACTAGGGCCAGTGCAGTTGTGATGCCCAGCAAACAGTTTCTTTTTCATAGGCTTGCCCATGTGATCCTGCTAGTGTGCACAGTAAATCCCCATACAGGGGCATTAAAGAGCATTGACAGTGTACACAACCAAATCAGCTTTTTACCGTAGAATTTATCAGAGCCCACAGTAATAAAAAAACATTGCAAATGAGATTTCCATTTTACATATGAGGTATGTGTGTGTGTATACAGCATGCAGTAGTCTGGGGCCTATATATCCCCCAGAAGCCCTGGGTTACTGTAGCTGTAAGCTACCCTGAAGGACTGCCACAGAATGGGACACGATAATCAAGGAGCTGCAAATAGATATGAGCATTAATTTCGTTACAAATGCATATTCATAACAAAAATACAAAACAAATATGCAACAATTAGTTTTAAAGAAAATTAATATACACCTGGGGTGTATTATGGCCTATGCCAACAAGGCCGGTTCCTAGGTCTGCAGATTTGGGAAGGGCAGCACATCTGCCCTATCCTCTCTCCAAAAGCCAGCACACAGTACAATGAGCGATAAAGTGCAGACTTTTACAGAGAAGACAAGGCACGTGCGCTTATTAAGGTCGCTCTTCACAGGCAGTGCCCCTTTAAAACGTTGTTTCATTTAGAGCCGGCAGCATTTTTGCAGTGAAAGCATTCTTGGTGAGAAACTTGCCCGGGGATATGCTTACAAGGTGAGGCTGGAGGAGAAGACCTTGTGCCGTTATGCTGCCTCCCCTTGTCAGCTGTGGTGGGTCTGCAAACGCAGTGCTTATTGCAGGTCTTAGTAACCAACAGACTGGATGCGTCTTTGCACTGCTTAGATCAGCTTGTGATCTCTAATCATAAACTCTAATAGCTAGCTTTCTCTGCTTTCATGATCCCACGGAGTAAATAGTAAATGGACACTTAAAAAGTTTCATTACTTGAATGATGGTAATTACTGTATGTTGTTGCATGTGAGGGCAGTGATTGTTTAGTGTATTCTCTGTTCCCTCCCTTCCTCTTCTCTGTCTTCTTTCCCTTTCTCACTCCCTCCCTCAACTCCCTTCCTCCCTACCCTCCCTCCCTTCTTTCTCTCAACTCCCTCCCTTGCTCCCTTCTTTCACTCCTTTCTTTCCCTCCCTTCTTTCCCTCCCCCTTTTCTCCTCTCTCTCCCCACTTCTCTCTCTCTCCCTCCCTTCCTTCTTTCCTTTCCCTCTCTTTTCTCCTCTCCCCTTCTTTTCTCTCCCTTCCCTCAGGGAGAAAATGGTATGAGATGCATGCAATTCAACCCACCTGTATGCAAGTGTTTTGCTAGCCCATTTTCTTTTGTATTGTTATGAAAAAAAAAAAAACATTTTACACCCTAACCCAAAAAAATATTAAGGGGAAAAAAGGCCTAGGGGGGGCAGCATCATTTTAAATGGGCAGCACAAAACCTAAATATGCCACTGATATACACTAACAAATCTTGTTAGCATACATTATTTTCCTTTAAATTACCTTTAAACTGTAAACCACTTACCTATAGTGCACTGGAAAGCCGTGATAATCTGACCCTGATTCACAGTGCACACGGCTGCGCGACTAGGAGACTTACGGCTAAATTACGAGTCTTGCGTTAGGCTTAAAAAGCAGTGTTGGCCGGTCCTAATGCTGCTTTTTAACGCCCGCTGGTATTAGGAGTCTTGCAGGTACAGGTGTACCGCTCACTTTTTTGGCCAGACTCGGAAATACCACAAATCCACTTACGTCAATTGCGTATCCTCTTTTTTCAATGCAACTTGCATAGCGCGAGTATTACGAGTCTGCCAATAAGTGAGTGGTAGACCCTCTCCTGTCAAGCCTGGTACCGCATTTTAAAGTCAGTAGTTAAGAGTTTTACACTACAACGCCGTAGCATAAAACTCTTAACTAAAGTGCTAAAAAGTACACTTATACCCATAAACTACCTATTAAACCCTAAACCAAGGCCCCCCACATCGCAAACACTAAAAAAAAAAAAAATGAACCCCTAATCTCCTGAACTGGATATTGCTGCCACTATAATAAATATATTAACCCCTAAACCGCCGCACTCCCGCCTGGCAAACACTAGTTGCATTTTATTAACCTCTAATCTGCCATCAATAACATCGCCGACACCTACCTACATTTATTAACCCCTAATCTGCCGCCCCCAACGTCGCCGCCACTATATTAAAGTTATTAACCCCTAAATCTAAGTCTAAACCTAACCCTAACCCCCCATAATTTAAATAAATATAACTAAAATAACTATCATTAACTAAATTATTCCTATTTAAAACTAAATACTTACCTATAAAATAAACCCTAAGATAGCTACAATATAACTAATAGTTACATTGTAGCTAGCTTAGGGTTTATTTTTATTTTACAGGCAAGTTTGCATTTATTTTAACTAGGTAGAATAGTTATTAAATAGTTATTTAATAACTACCTAGCTAAAATAAAGACCAAAGTTACCTGTAAAATAAAACCTAACCTAAGTTACAATTACACTTAACACTACCACTATAATTAAATTAATTCCCTAAATTAAATAAAATTATCTATCAGTCGTAGCCGTCGTAAGAAGAGGATGCTCCACGTCGGATGTCTTGAAGAGGGACTCGCTCCGTGGTGGATGGATAAAGATAGAAGATGCCGTCTGGATGAAGACTTCTGCCCGTCTGGAGGACCACTTCTGCCCGACTTGGATGAAGACGTCTGCCCGTCTGGAGGACCACTTCTGCCCGGTTGGATGAAGACGTCTCCAGGTAGGGTGATCTTTAGGGGGTTAGTGTTAGTTTTTTTTTAAGGGGGGATTGGGTGGGTTTTAGAGTAGGGTTGGTTGTGTGGGTGGTGGGTTTTAATGTTGGGGGGGATTTGTAATTTTTTTTTTACAGGTAAAAGAGCTGATTACTTTGGGGCAATGCCCCGCAAAAGGTCCTTTTAAGGGCTATTTGTAATTTAGTGTAGAGTAGGGGTTTTTTATTTTGGGGGGGCTTTTTTATTTTGTTAGGGGGATTAGCTTAGGTGTAATGAGTTTAAAAATGTTGTAATTTTTTTATTTTCTGTAATTTAGTGTTTGGTTTTTTTTGTACTTTAGATCATTTTATTTAATTTAGGGAATTCATTTAATTATAGTGGTAGTGTTAGGTGTAATTGTAACTTAGGTTAGGTTTTATTTTACAGGTAACTTTTGTCTTTATTTTAGATAGGTAATTATTAAATAGTTAATAACTATTTAATAACTATACTACCTAGTTAAAATAAATACAAACTTGCCTGTAAAATAAAAATAAACCCTAAGCTAGCTACAATGTAACTATTAGTTATATTGTAGCTAGCTTAGGGTTTATTTTATAGGTAAGTATTTCATTTTAAATAGGAATAATTTAGTTAATGATAGTTATTTTATTTAGATTTATTTAAATTAAATTTAAGTTGGGGGTGTTAGGGTAAGACTTAGGTTTAGGGGTTAATAACTTTAATATAGTGGCGGCGACATTGGGGGCGGCAGATTAGGGGTTAAGAAGTGTAGGTAGGTTGCGGCGACATTGGGGGCAGCAGATTAGGGGTTAATAAATATAATGTAGGTGGCTGCGATGTCAGGGGCGGCAGATTAGGGGTAAATAAGTGTAAGATTAGGGGTGTTTAGACTCGGGGTTTATGTTAGGGTGTTAGGTGTAGACATACAAGTATTTTCCCCCTAGGAATCAATGGGGCTGCGTTAGGAGCTCAACGCTGCTTTTTTGCTGATGTTAGGTTTTTTTTCAGCCGGCTCTCCCCCATTGATTCCTATGGGGAAATCGTGCACGAGCACGTTCAGCCAGCTCACCGCTAATGTAAGCAGCACTGGTATTGAGGTGAGATGTGGAGCAAAATTTTGCTCTATGATCACTTTTTTGCGGTTAACGCCGGGTTTGTAAAGAAGAGCTTCTAATGCCAAACTCGTAATCTAGCCGTTAGTTTGCCAGCACTCTATAGGTAAAGTATTAGCTTGCAGGTGATACTTTTCCAACTGCAGTAAAGGAATATTAACATTTGTTTTAACAAAAACTAAAAGAATACTGAATAGTGTAGCAAACATATATTCTGAAAAACTACATTTTTAGAATATTGTTTCAAATGATTCATCTAAAACAAATTATTTGCTGGTGCACAAGTCTAACTGCTAACCATATAGAGCAAGAGTAAGAAATCTGGAATGCCATAAAAGTAAAATAGCCTTAAAGCGCTATATAAGTTGTTGTTATTATTACTATTATTATTATTTTATTATTTTTTATCTGCATTTTTTTTTCATTTAATATGAAATATTTTAAAAGAGGTGGATTGCTGTACCTGGCCATGGAGTTGTACTTGCCTCCTAGTTCTCCCCTGTGGTGTAATACATGGAATTTGATAAAGTCAGTGAATTTAGTAGTACTTTAATGTCCTTTTAAATTATTTACTGTTTATTCACTGTTTATTTTGTTCAAAGTCCTTTGATTAAAATAATCTAGTTTAATACATGAAAAATATAATTTATGCTTACCTGATAAATTCATTTCTTTTATGGTGGTGAGAGTCCATGATCCATTACTCTTGGGAATAAGTCTAATGTATAGCCAAGCAAAGTGAGGTAAGAAAAAGGAAGAATCGCCACAAAAGAAGCAGAAACATTATGTGCTGAAGAAAAAAAATAATCCCAAAAGAACATAATGGTGTGGTCTCGTCCACGATTCATTACTCTTGGGAACTAATACCCAAGTTGTGGAGTCCACGAGTAATAACATAAAGGGAGGGATTTTAAAAAATATTTTTTCACTGAGAAATTAAATCCACAACACCAATATTTTTTTTTTCTTTTAATGCACTTAAAATAAATAAAAAAAGCAAAAAATCAAAAGGCGGCTTTAGAAGAAGCAAAAACATGTAAAACATATGTAAAGAAGACCAAGTAGCTGCCTTGCAAATCTGATCAACTGAAGCTTCATTCTTGAAAGCCCACAAAGTGGCAACTCACCTAGTAAAATGAGCAGTAATCTGCTGCAGTGAAGGCTGACCTGCCTCCAAGTAAGCTTTGTGAATCAAAAATTTCAACCAAGAGGCCAAAAAAACAGCAGAAGCTTTCTGACCCTTCATAAGGCCAGAAAAAAAAGAACAAACAAACTGGAAGTTTGTCTAAAGTCCTTTGTAGCATCAATGTAATAATTGAATGCCCTAACAATATCCAAAGAATGCAAAGATCTCTCAGAAGCATTCTTAGGATTAGGACACAAAGAAGGAACAACAATCTCTCTGCTAATGTTTTCTCAAGAAACAACCTGAGACAAAAGAAATCAAATGATGTCCATAAAACAAGCCTTGTTCAGATGAGAAATCAAATAAGGAGGTTCACAAGAAAGAGCCAAAAGAAATAAAACTTTCCAAGAAGTAGTTTAGTGTCCAATGTATGCATAGATTCAAAAGGAGGAGTCTGCAAAACCCTTAACACCAGGTTTTCCATGAAGTAGAAAAAGGCTTGATAACAGCTTTAATACAAACCAGAGCCTGAACAAAACTATGAATATCAGGAAGATTAGCAATCTTTCTGTAGAACAAGACTGAAAGAGCAGAAATATGTCCCTTCAGAGAACTGGCAGATAGATCCTTAACTAGACCATCCAGCAAAAACTGCAGAATCCTAGGAATTCTGAAAGAATGCCAAGAAAAAACATGATCTATACACCAGGAAATAAAGGCCTTCCAGACTTTGTGATAGATCTTCCTAGATACAGGCTTATAAACCTGAATCAAGGTTTCAATCAAAGAATCAGAGAATATCCTATGTTTAAGGATTAGGCATTCAATTTCCATGTTATTAAGTTCAGAAACTTGAGATCTGGATGAAAAAACTGACCTTGGGACAGAAGGTCTGACCTCAGAGGAAGAGGTTAAGGTGGGCAACTGGACATCTGAACCAGAGCCGCATACTAAATCCTGCAAGGCCCCGTTAGGGCAATCAGGATTACAGGCAACTTTTCTAGCCCTATCTTGGAAATGACTATGGGAAGAAGACACAGAGGTGGAAACAGATAAGCTTGTTGTTGAAACGAGACACCATCAGATCTATCTCTGGGACACCCCAAAGATCTACAATCTGATTGAACACATCCTGGTGAAGAGACCACTCCCTTGGATGTAGAGATTGATTACTGAGAAAGTCTGCCTCCCAGTTGTTCACTCCTGGAATATGAATAGCAGAGACTAGACAAAAATTGATTTCTTCTGATGAGAGAATCCGAGACATCATTGTCAGGGCATTGCGAGTTTCCCCTGATGATTGACATAAGCTACTGCTGTATATTGTCTGTCTGGAAACTGAGATGAGATTCCTCATCAACTGAGGCCAAAGCTTGAAGGGCCCTGAAAATTGCATGGATTTCTAGCACATTGATTGGTAACCTCGCCTCCCTCTTGCATCTGTAGTGATCATAGTCCAGGTAGGATGAGCAAAATAAGCCCCCTGAGTAATAAACTGATGTTCCTGCCACCAAGTTAGAAACTGACTTATACTAGGACCAAAATATCCTTTGGCTTAGCTGAGAATAATCCCTGCACCATTAATGCAGCATACAAAGCTTAAGAGGCCTTGTGTGAAATTGAGCAAATGGAATTGCATCTGAGGCTGCAATCATGAGACCTAGGACTTCAATACACAGAGCCACAGAAGGAAATGAGAGTCTGATGGTTCAGACAAGCTGAAACCAATTTTAACCTTCTCTGCTCTGTTAGGTAAAGATTCATGGATACTGACTATTTGAAAAGCCAAGAAAGTTAGCTATGTATGAGGAACTCTTTGGAAAATTGATCCTCCATCCATGCTGTTGAAGAAACAGCAAGTCGGTTGGTGTGAGATTCTGCTAAAGGAAAAGATGGAGCTTGAACCAAGATGTCGTCCAGGTATGGAAACACTGTAATACCCAGAGACCTGTTCACACAGAAAAAGGCACCCAAAACCTTTTTTTTTTTTTTTAAATTCTTTTTATTGAGGAAAACACACAGGTACAATCAATTAAGTGCATATACTGACATGCCAGGTTACAACAACAGGAGATTTCATATTATGGAATGAACATAGCATGTGAAATAACGATACAACATCTAAAGTAACATATTGGCCTTTAGAAAATACATAGCAGTATCATACATTTTCATAAAGCATAACACATGTGAGCTGCAAGCGTGTATACAGAGTACTATTATAACCTGGATTAATCCATGCAATGGGGGGGTATGTCAAGTTTTGTTAATTATTACCTCTTGTTGCACCTGCGCTTCCTTGTTTTTTATTTTTAATACAATAACACACAACACAGAACAAAACAATAAAACTCCCTAAACTAAACATAGAAACAAAACCACGCCATACAGATCAGTCGGTGGTGTAGATATATTGTCAGTCGTAATGTCAGTAAGTTGTGTTTCATATGAATGATATGAAGTGATTTGCCAGTGTTCAGGTTATACAACAGGGTCTATGTGTCAATATATGGTGAAGTTCTGAGATAAGCTCGGAGTAATTCAATAACGGGGAAATTACCAAAGATCCTATATAAGGATGATCATGAAGGGAGTCGTATTCCCCGGGAATTTTAATAAGATTGCCTCTCTCATATCAAATCATAAGTTTCAGTGTCTTATAGGCATACCAACTATTTAAGCATGGGCTTTGTCAAATTAAAAGTTATTTTCCCTCATAGAGGATATACATTTAGAAATGTGATCATCTGTCCTAAGATTCCCTGAAGGAGTCAACGATACAGAAGCAATTACCCGTCAATAGGGGGGTTAATGTCCGATAAGATTACAAGTCGGCTATGAGGCAGAGATCTTCTATGAGAGGTTGTGGATATGTTAGAGTCAGCTGGTCAGGCCCGATATGGTTTCACCACCGGATATGAACATCTATTGACACAGTAGTGCAGAGTGTAATAGGGCATATGTATAAAACAACTGGCTGCCCCTATCCAACCAGAACAGAGAACATACACCACAGCCAGCCACACAGAGTAATACAATAAAATAAAATAATATAATATGAAATAAAACTCGCTACACTAAACCTATAAACCAACCTCAATAACCTAGATGAGACAGATGTGCCGATATATTGGCAGTCTTACTGTCACTAGCCTATATTTCAGATGCAGAAATTGATTTGCCGGTGTTTAAATTCTCACATATCTAATCCTGAGTTTAGTTGTCTTATAGACAGATAAGCTAGTGAAGCATGGGCAGACTAAATAGATCGTTATTCACTTTGTCTAGCTAGTGTCCATACATCCTCAAGCAAGATATAAATTTGGGGGTGTTAACATCTGTCCGCAGACACATTAATGGAGTCAGCAAATTAGTGCAAAATATAGAAGAGTGTATATATAGAACAGGTGCCCCCAACCCCCAAGAGGACAGTCTGTAAGTAAAGGACTCCACATGTCACCAGTAGTTGACCGTGTATATACAGTAAGATATGTATTTCCATGCTATAGAACAAAATAAGCAGCTTTGACAAAATGCTCAGGTTCCCCTAAGCAGCCAATAAATAGGACAAACTGCATAAATCAAAGAAAGATAAAAATTCGGCTAGTACCATAAAAGACTAAAAGCTTGTAATTTAGACCAAGGGGTGAACAGCAGTCCATAGTGCAAATGTGTGGATTAAAATGTAGCCGATAAATAAGCAAGCTCCATGATGCCTGAGTCTTCATGTGAAGTTGCACACACAGTCTAGCCAGTCCCCATACGTTTATTGTGTTATGAAGGGATTCAAGATTAAATGTCATTAGGTTATCAGTCCCTACCAAATATAGACTGCCAGGACAAGTGTTCACCCAATACCTGCTGGAAGGGATAATCCACGTAGTGTAACTACTCTAGGGATGATTCGCCATACGGTACAGCAAGGCCATGATTCATTCACCTCAAGGGGCAGCAAGATATTAACACCACCGCTCTTTAGAGGAAATACGTGTGAGGTTTCAGGGTCGCCAAATTCAGAATTTCTATTCAATGTCGACTCAGTCAGATCAGATGGCTTGCATTCTTGGCTCACCAGCAGGTAGTAGAATGACGTAGGTGATTCCAAAGCAGATGTCCGCCATGATTTCCAGGGAAAGTCCCCCACAGTAGTGCCGTACATTGCGCACATGTCGTCTTCTGGAGCTCTGATTCCCATGGAGTAAGAGAAATAGGTGTCTGTGCAATAATACCGATAGGCTGATACAGGTCTCTCTGGGTATTTAGCCTGTTGTGCTGAGATACAGCTTGTCGGGTGATCAGTCAAGGTGCGTCCCTTACCAGTCTCACATGCGTCCGGTCTCCGCCGGGTCACAACTGCTGCCTTCCGTACTTCTTATAGCTCCAAGCAGGTGTCCAGTAGACCATCCAGCAGCGGGGTAAACACTGCACTTAGCTCTTTAATAATGTCTGCGTTAGCAAGCATATTTGCTTCAACAGGCTATGAGTAGATAACGGTGGCGGTAAATAGTTTCCCCTAACGTGTCAGGGAAAGTCCTTCTTGGATAAATGCCTTCCGGGGTTGAGAAGATGCTATAGTCTCAATCCACTATGGTTCCCAGGCACGAATTCTGCCAAGGGAGGTGTGGATGGCCAAGAATTGCGGCAGTAAAATGATAATTAAAATATAGTCTCCACAGAGCTTCAGCCTGTTGCTGCCATCTTGGAATGCCTCCCACCGGAAGTCCCACCCAAAACCTTTTTGAATATTCTTGGAGCTGTAGCCAGACCAAATGGTAGGGCAACAAACTTAAAATGCCTTTCGAGAAAGGCAAACCTAAGAAATGATCTCTGTGAATAGGAACATAAAGGTAAGCATCCTTTAAATCTTTTCTGGACATAAACCAATAGACACTCGTCCACTAGCAAACAAGCAGCAGACAGCCAAACCAGTACTAAAACATATCAGCAGAGGTTATGGAATAGGAGTATATTGTATATCCATAAAGAAAGGCAAAAGACAAGTCCCTCCACCAATTAAAGTGGGTTTATGAAAGATGTTCCATGAAGTGAAAAAAGAATCACAAACCATACCCCATATAGATCCCTCCGACAAGCACTGTACTGTGAGGGGAAACTGGGCCTCAATATAGACTAAAAAAAAAATCTTCCCTCTTCAAACACCTCCAGTGGAGGCAAAGTAAAGACTAAGGTAAGTGTGAGGTGGGAGGGGTTTTATAGAGCTCTTGGGGTTTGGGAATCTTTGCCTTGCCCTAGTGGTAGAGAAGAGTAATTCCCAAGAGTAATGGATCATGGACTCTCACCACCTGTATGAAAGAAAAAGCAAATCAATATAAGTACAATGTAGAGAAAAATCACTACAATGGAGAATCCTGGAAAAAAATCATACATAACTTGCACTTGCTATGTTCTAATATACAAACTGTTCTAAAGGACCAGCAACTAAGATTTTATTCCTCTAAAAATTAGCTCTACCTCTCCATTTAGAGGCTCCTATCTCCCATTATTAGTTGCAAGAATGTAAGAAAGTTCACAGTACTGTTTGGAGAACTTATAGCATACTGCAGTGGTTTATGTATGTTTTATGCTGACCTAGGGATTGTGAAATATGCTGCCCCCCAAACCATCACCCCCAAGAATTTTAGTTTATATATTTCTCACAGCTGTTGAACAGTGATGGATGCAGGGGTCATGCACCCCTAGTCAACCATGGATCATTAATTTGTACTAAATTGAAAAAATAAAATATTTGGACAGCGTAAGAGAAAGAAACATCATGCCATAGAAATTCCCCTCAAAATGCGGTGCCCCTTTAAATCCATAGGCATATGAAACACAACAGAGGGTAGCACTTCTATTACACCCCAAAATACATAGAGGGACATTAGGCCCCTTATTGAAAACAGTCATCCTCCAATTTCAAAGCAGTGGTCTTTTCTCTATCCAGCTGAACAATATTCTCCTATTTTTATGAACTCACCATAAAATTATGATGAGTTTTTTAGATATTCAAGAGTGATTATAGAAACATTGTAATTTTATTTCCTTAGTCAATGCCACACCCTTTAAATATACAGGTATAGGTTGAAGAGTGTTGCAATCTATAATAGCAAGAAATAACACAGGTAGAATTTTACATTTAATAGGTCACAGAGTACGCAGGTTGCACTGGGTTCAGTCAGTACACATGTGTCTAGCCTTACAACATCACTGAAGTCCTGTAATATCTAAGATAGTCCATGAATCGACACAGGTGTGTGGTCTGAATAACCAGCACCAGAACAGAAAAAATAAATACAATTGAAACAATAGTCTAGTCAAAATAAACTTTTATGATTCAGATAGGGCATGCAATTTTAAGAAACTTTTTAATTTACTCCTATTATTATTATTTTTTACATTTCTTAGAATCCTTTAGAATCCTTTGCAATTAATCTTTCATTTTCAATTTTGACTAATTTGATTGCTTTTTTGCATGCTTTGTTACATTCCTTATATATTTGGAATGTTGAGTCTGTACTATTTTCTTTAGTAATTTAAATGTCTTACGTTTTTTCCTAATTTCTCTCACGTTTTTATTTAGCCACATTTGCTTGGATTTATTTATTTTACTTTTATAACCATGTGGTATGTGATGATGTGTATATTTGTTTAACAAAGTTTTAAATGTTATCCATAGACTTCTATGGGGCACTTTACAATGCCTCTTCTAGCTCGCTAAAGCCAAAGGTGCACTAAAAACCTTTGTTCTTCACTTAGAATATATATATATATATATATATATATATATATATATATATATATATATATATATATATATATATATATACTGTATATACTTCTGAGCCCATACCAGTAAAAAAACTGTCATATAACATATCTCTTTTAAACCCTTTTTATACATTTATTTCAATAATAAACATATTTTATTTTTAATGTATTTATCTATATATATATATATATATATATATATATACATGTGTGTGTGTGTAATACTTTATTTTAATATGTTTTACATGTTTTGTTAAACTTTTATTCTATTCCTAACACTTTGCTTCAGGTCTCAAGTCTTGCTAAGATTTATAGAGATGTTATGTGTTGCATTCAGGTCCAGCGATATTGACAGAGCACCACTTGTAATCTTGTCTTATATAAGCTATGAAAAGAACATTAGCAATTACATTTATGATCAAATAATATACATTTCTATTGTGTGTGGTGAGAACAAAATACTAAAACTTTATTTAGAGCACAGAAATGCTGAAAAACAGCTCTAAATGACGACTTAATTACAGGCTAGAAAAAAATATATGGAAGCACTTAAAACCAGTCTGTTACTAAAAGTAATCTTACACTACAGATTACTATGTTTCCCAAACTTGATTGATAATTAAATGTAAATTATGTACTACAGAGTACACAGCTATTTACAATTTAGCAGCACTTCCCTTCCGTTTACTGGTGTCCTAATTTTATCCAGGTTCTTTCATATCACATTTTCAAATATCAATTCAACTGTATTAAAGACTACATTGAAGGGACATTGGTCACTTTTTATAAATGTATAATACATATCAGCAATTACATATTTCAAAAGAAGGTCCAATTTTTTCTTAATTCCATGAGAAATATCAGAAAGCAGCCTATACTTCTTTTTATAACTTTACCAAAATTCAAATAATTTACTGATATTATCAATAAAATCAGAAAAAAACACCTGAAACACAATGGGGCCTATTTATGAAAGGCCTGTCGAACACGATCCGACATTGCGGTTCATGTCCGACAGACCTCGCTGAATGCGGACAGCAATACGCTCTCCGCATTCAGCATTGCACCAGCAGTTCTTGTGAATTGCTGGTGCAACGCCGCCCCCTGCAGATTTGCGGCTAATCGGCCGCTAGCAGGAGGTGTCAATCAACCCGATCTATCGGAGCTTGATAGATATGCCCCAATATTTTTTGGGGCCACTTAGAAGGTAAATGTATGAAAATCAATGGAAAACTATTTTTAAAAAATCCATCTAAAGTATTTTTTCAGTTATTAAAAAAAAAGGTAAAAATTAGTTTTTCAAGTCGAAAAATCTGAAGAAATAAAAGTTTAGTTTATTGGTTGATTGTTGTAGCATTAGAATTAATGAATTTCCTTAAGGGGTGTTTTCATGATTGCATTTGACAACAATTAAATAGCAAAGGGATTTTAATGAGATTGAATCTGAAAATTTCACTATTACTCATTCTTTAAGCATCACACAGTCATTTGGATTGATTGGAATCTAGACCAAAGTGACAGTCAGTAATAAACCTGATGAGAATATCCCTTCACTGTGACCAATTACTGTCTAGCTGTAAATGAGTATGTGCACTACGTTACACAGTGCAGTATATAGACAGGTCAAGAAATTTAAAGCATTTTGCCGCACACTTAGGTTACATAATTTAGCTTCAGTCTCTATAGGGAATATGAAGCAAGCATCATTTTCAGAGGTATTTTACAGCTAAAGAAATCATAATAAATTGTCAATGTATATTTCAATGCTGTTTCATTTTTCATTAATTAAAGTACAGTATTTTATGGGAGAGACAGTAATTTATGGGAGAGGCATTTTAATGTCCCTTTAAACCTTTGGAGAAAAGACATGACATCAACTTTTAAGAGACATTAACCTAAATAAAACTCTATAATGCATAGGAAAGAGCAATTATTAAAGGGACATGCAACCCAGATTTTTTTCTTTCATTGTTCAGATAAAGCATGCAATTTTAAATAACTTTCCAATATATTTATATTATCTCATTTGTTTTGTTCTCTTTGTATCCCTTGTTGGAAAGTATACCTATGTAAGCTCTTTTACGTGACAGGAACAAGCCTCTCTCCAAGCATGAAAACAAAATATAGCTATAGTAACAAAGAAAAAGGCTGATACTCTCTTGCAAGTACACAACAAAGATTAAAAGCAAAAATGGAAGAGTTAGTTACCGCATCTGGCCAAATAGGTCAAGCCCAGGACCATGTCAAGGTCTCTTCCCTCCTGGGTCCCTATCTACAGCCAAACAATGCATGCTTTTAATCATAAATACAAAAAGATAAGACAAAGGGCAACTCACACTTAGTAGGGCACTACAAGTAGTGTATGTGATGTATGCTGGAGAACACCGGTCCCCTAAGAAGGACAGCTTCAAGTAAAACTGCAACCCACTCAAACAGAGACAATCTGACTTGGGTGTGTCGATCTCCCAGAAGGCGTTCACTGCAAAATAATCCCTGACGTAAGGGTCAGAAGCAAGGCTGCCTATGCAGCTATTCCATATCTACCTCCAAGGCGTTCAACAAAAAGAAATTGCTACTATATGTAGCAATACATTAGGGTAGCGGGGATAGCAGATAGCATAATGTAACAGTTCATTAGAGATAAAACAAGGTATTAAAAGCAACGTGTTTCTCAGTGCCACATGCACAGTTTCATCAGGCTGCAAAAGGTTGGCAACAGAACTAGTAGCACACTACCAAGGGAGATATAGAAAAGTGGGTAGATAAACCAGGGCTAATACAAATCAGTAGCAAGTGAGTGGTCAAGAAAAGCAAGGTAGACAATGGAAATCAAGATGCAAAGAACAGTAAGCACATCCAGGAAGGCCAAAGATGGCCATGTCCTGTGAGTTAAAAGCACAAATCGAACTAAAACATTGTAAAAAAAAATTGAAAATTGTCAATGCATTTTAGAATGCTAACATGCATCCCAGGTCCTGACAGGGGTGGTTCTAGTCAAAAAGTTGGTTAGGTTAGAGAGAAAATAAGTTGGCGCTTAGGATCCCTAAAAATAGCCAAGCACAGGGTAGGGTCCCCCAATCAGAACCCTAGGTACAAGAAATTTGAAAGAGAATTTGGGGAGTGCTGGCGCTGAAAGAGCTTAGGGATAATCTATATATATATAGATTAATGTCAAATGTAACATATAGTATTATCAATGTAGCCTCTGATGCGACTGTACTCAAAATAGAGCGTGATATTTGTTTGCACTGAAATATGATGTATTTGGTGTAATAACCATCCGAAGGCTCAGTGTGTCTAGTAGTTACAATGTGACAGTACTTCTGATATGTGATTTATATTTGTGTTTAGACTTGCCTGATATATAGTATACAGAATGATGGACCTAATTCCTCTAGAAAATTAAAAAGAATTGGCGTATGCTAGATAAGACCTCTATGTAGTAGACAGAAAAATAGTACACTTAGCAGAGACAATTTTTAGTGGTATTGATATTTACCTAAAATGTATTACTAGAAGAATGAACCTATATGATACTTAAAATCGGACTAGACCTCTATGTAGTTATCAAATTATCAATAAAGAATACAATGAACAGATAAAAATTGAAATATATATTTATTTGAAATAAAAGAACTATATTCAGAAATAAAAATGCTGGACGTCCAGACTATATTAATAAAACCGATATATATTTTTACCGTGTAATCAGTAAACTTAATACAATGATGTCGGTTATAAAGAATGTGCAGTGAGCTGACTAGAATACAAGGTATAGTGCCGGGTGTCAGATGTGGATTAAGACACAAAAATTACGTTTTAAAGTTTTCTCACTCTACGTCGAGAGTGAGAAGGATTGTCAGTTATATTTAAAAAGACCCGTTCTTGAGCCTGGTGTGGAAGTTGTTTCCGGTGATAGTAACACTCGGTGCTTCCTTTTTTCCTGATGTGTCCTTGTCCGGTATGATTTTCTGATTCTTCGTTTATGTGCTTGTTCCTCAGCATCACTCCGGCGCGGTGATCCTCGCTGACTGTGTTATTACTCCTTACGTCACTTTCAAGAGTGACGTATGACGACGTGTGGCACAGACTTTGCTATGAGATATGTTGCAGTACGTTCTGCAGCGGAGTTCCCTTGAGCAAATATCTGTGTAGCTGTAATCAAGTCTGTTAGGTGCTTTACCAGTAGATAATCGCAGTCCAATACCTCCTAATGCCGCATCTGTCTTTTGGTTGGTATTAGTGGCAAAGAATGCAATTGTTGCTTAATGCAGTCTTTAGGCTTGGGTGCAAGAAGAATGTGAATTTGTTTGCTGTCAGGCTAGTAGACCGTGTATGTGATCTGATGTTCCCAGGGGGGCACTTTTCTCAGTGCTATTTGGAGATATTACAGTATGCTTGAGCTAGCCAAAGTTTAGCAGCATTACTGATCTCAGAGTGTTGAAAATTGCTTCTTAGGATAGCGTAGTTTGCTTCAAAGCAGTAATGGAGTTGTAGCAGTGGTGTAAAAAGGTTGTAATCCGTGTCATACACTTAAAGAGTTACTCAAATCAACGCGTTTCACCCCACGCTTGGGGCTTTTTCAAGAATGAGTAACCTTGTGAAACAGCAGTCTTTATAAAGGCTGAGCTTCCTTCTTATTGGTTGATCCGTTGTGGGTGTGTAAACCAGGTGTCTTGCAGGTAGTTGATTTATTTTAAAGGTGGACTTTTTCTTCTTTTCTTTATCTCTTACTGAAGGGGAATTTTTTAATGGCCTCTTCATCTCTTTGGGAGGCTGTGTAGTCTATCATTTTGCCTATTATTGAATACAGTCAATGCTCTAGGAGAATTTGTTCCAAATCCAGGATAGGGTTTAGGTACATTTGTACATATTGTGCAAATACAAGCTTAGAATATAGGCACATTTGTAAGGATGCATAGTTAGGTGGATGCATTGTATCATCAGATTGAAATTTGATATCTCTATGAGGTCATAATTTCTACAAAAATTATGTATTATTTGGAAAATATTTGATACATTCTTTCTTTTTTGTGATTATATACTTTATAAACAGTTCTTTTCTAATAGATAGGTAGTATGTTAAAGTAATATATGAGGAACATTTTCATGATTTATGTGAACAGTTGTAGTGTATTGTGTTATCATATTATAGTATCAATTGATTAGTTATACATTATTTTCTAAATGGGTATGATAGTTGGAGAGGATAATGTTGTATAACTATTTGCAGATATATGCATGGATTGTTAATCATGAATGGGGTCACATCCAATTCTGAGTTTAGGCCCAATGGGTGTAGTGTCTTCATTTTATAAATGAGTTCTGCTTCTTTCTTAAGGAGTTTGTTCTCATAATTTCCTGCTCTCCAATGGGCTTCTACTTTTAAGATCCCCCAGAATCTGAAGTCCTTAAGTTTATTATTGTGTGCGTCTTTAAAATGTTTGTAAAGGTGAGTATCCTTATTGCCTTTCTCTATGATCCAAAGGTGCTCACTAATTCTTTCTCTTAGAGTTCTCATTGTTTCTCCCAGAAACTGTTTCCTACAGCTGCACTGGATGAGGTAGATGACTCCCTTGTCAGTACATCTGATAGTGTCCCTTATCTTGAAGACTTCTCCTGTATGGTTAGACTTAAATGATTTAGTTTTTGAGCTAAAATGGCATGACTTGCAGCAAAAACAGGGGTAGAAACCATTAACTTCATTTCCCTGTAGGTCCTTTTGTATCAGATGTTTTTCTTTATGTTTGCATTCACTAGGGGCTAGTAGTAATTTTAAATTGTCTGAACGTCTGTACACGAATTTTGGTTTAACGGTAGTTTATCTCCTATGATAGGATCTTCCCTAGCTAAGTGCCAGTGCTAAGTGCTAGAGTCTACATCTTTAAAGAAAGTTTTTGTGTGGAAACTATCCATTCTGCTTTCAATATCAAGATCCAAGAAGGATATGTTCATCTTGCTAGTTTCGTAAGTAAATTTATTTTAATCCACTTCCAAATAATGAGACTGTAGTCTATATATCTCTTATAGGTCACCAGATTTTGCACCAAGCTACACAACCCTAGGAATCCTTCTTCACAACTTCCCATAAAAAGGTTGGCATAACTTGGTGCAAATTTGGTGCCCATTGCAGTCCCCTTGGTTTGTACATACATCTATCCGTTGAATGAAAAGGTATTGTTATTTAGTATAACGCTGATGCTGTCTAAAAAGTCTTTTTGCTCAATACTCATTTCTTTATCCTGTCTTAAAAACTTTGAGATTGCTTCTAATCCTAGGTTGTGTTCAATATTTGTGTATAAGGACGTGACGTCGCAGGTGGCTAATGTTACGTCACTTTCTACTTTGAGTGTTTTCAGAATCTGTAGTACTTGGGTTGAGCCTCTTAAATAAGAAGGGAGTGTTGTCACATATTTTTGTAGGTATTTATCAATGTACTGGGAAAGATTGGCTGTGATTGAATTGATTCCTGATATTATAGGCCTTCCTGGGGGGGGTCCTGTAGATTTTTGTGACTTTTGGGGAGAAAATAGAGAATAGGAATTTTTGGGAATTTTGGATACAGGAAATCAAATTCTTTTGAATTTAGTATACCTAGTTGGTGTGCTTTTTCTAAATGGCTAATCAGTAAAATTGTGTCAACCCTTGTTGGGTCCCTCTTTAACTCTCTGTATGTGGTTTGGTCTCCCAGCAGTCTGTTTGCTTCTTCTAGATAGTATGTTCTATCCATGACCACTATTCCCCCTCCCTTATCTGACGGTTTTATGATAATGTCTTGGTTGGTTCTTAGTTGTTTTAGAGCTGCGATCTCAGATTTATTTAGGTTCTTTTGGGGCTGTTTTCTCAACTCAAATTTTTCTAGATCCCTTAGTACAACTTTTTCAAAGCTCTCTAGGTTTTTGCCTTTGTCATTTGACGGATAAAATTTTGATTTTGCCCTTAGATTAGTATGGACAAATTTGTCCATTAGTGGGCGGGTTTCTGTCAATTCCAATGGGATTTTTTAAGATTTACCTCTTTAGAGTTAGTTTCCTCACAAACTGATGTATGTGGATGTGTGTTTCAAATTTATTCATTCTAGACGTGGGTGCAAAGGACAGTCCTAGATTTAACACTTTTTGTTCAACTTGTGTCAGATTGTGGTTGCTAATATTGAATATGCCATTGTTTATGTTTTCTATTGTTTGTCCCTCCTTTCTCTCAGTTTCTTTGGGTTTTCTGTTTCTTCCTCCTCTCTTCCCTCTAGGGTTCTTTTTCTTAAATTCATCAATGGCGCTAGATGTACCCTTTCTGTGAAATCCCCTCTGGATGTTTCTGCTAGTGGTGTTTCCCCTAAAAAATGAGCTTGGGTCTGTACTTGATTATGGCTTTCATTAATGCTAGTGGTTTCTGAATTTTGATTTCTGGATATTGGGTCAAATCTATTTCTTAGAGGTATTCTCTAGTTTTTTTCTTCTTTCTTATGGTAAGGTTGGTCTGTATATCTAATTGTTTTGTTTTGGTGACGTCTATCTTTGTAATGTTCATGTCTGTGCATCCTTTCAGGATGGAATGTGTTATACTCGTAATTAGTACTTTGGTGGTTTCCCTCATTGTACCATTCGTTTTGTCTGTAGTCAGATGCATACCAGTCACTACTAGTGTAATCATCATAATGTGTGTTTCTGTTATTTCGGTGATTTGGATATGAGAACCTGAAATGGTCACGGTCATTTTCTTGATTAGATCTGGGGTATAAGTCAGAGGTGCTAGTTGGGTGATATGATTTATATCCTGGGGTATTATACCCCGTATGTCTTCTGTTATAGTTGCCCCAGTTATCACTTTGAGGTTTTTTTTGGGAGTCTGTATCGTTCTCTATTGTTAGGTCTATATGTATCTGTTGTATAGTTTTTTCGGTCCGTAAATCATTTCTAGACCCGTTATTGTGGTGATTTGTGTTGGTCTCTTTTTGGGGTAGTGTCAATGTTGGTTGTGGGTTGGTAACAAAAGGTGTAGTGGTCAATTGACTGTCTTTCATTTCTATTGGCCCGTTTGAGTTTTTTCTTTTTTACTCTCTGTAATTCACTATTAGTGTGATTCAATGCTCTGATTATCTCCGTTTGCCTTTCTTTAAAATTATCATAGTCCCTCCTGTTCTCAAGGAAGCCTTTAATTTCATTTATCCTAGAATCAAGTTGGTGTAGACTAATATTTCTTGCTTTTTTAATGATAATGTAAACCATTCTTCCCTTAATTCATCATTTAAATCCAATGTGCGGGTCTTTTCTAGTCTTAGACCCCTAGGGACTATGTTTCATGCAATATATTTGTCTAGATATTTAATTTCAGTTTTCTGTTTTAATTCTTTAATCAGAATTTTTTCCAATTCATTCATCAAGTCGTTTGTGCTTATATTGGAGTTGTCTGGTTCACTATTTTCAGCATCAGTTTCTATTTCTATAAGAAGATTATCTCTAGTTGAGAATATATCCATAATTGGAGGAAATTAATTAATTTTGAGGTTAATATCTAAATTCAGAATCTAGTATTCTTAAGGCTTTTCAAAGACTATATCCTATGCTGCCACACTTGGATAATTGGGAGACAGTGAGCTAGGTTAGAGAGAAAATAAGTTGGTGCTCAGGATCCCTAAAAATTTTAGGATCCCTAAAAATAGCCAAGCACAGGGTAGGGTCCCCCAATCAGAAAATAAAAAGTTAACCCCAATGAAGGGGAGACCCTTTGTGTACCACGTTAGTGCCTCCTAGATAATTGAAATCTGAATACTTCATGCTAATCGCACTGCTATACAGGACCACACAACAGTTCCAACCTGAAATTCAGAGTCCCCGCTTCACCTCTTTATCCATTAGGACTTATACTCTCTTCACGGCCTTCCTTCTCTTACTGGGTGGAGACCGTTTGGGAGACCCGTTCTCCTAGGCTCTCTGCGATCCGCTGTATCACTGCTTGGAGTACGCTCCCACAAGCATGCAGCTGCAACACGCTGCACTGGCGTCCGCCCAGACCCTCCAGAACTCAGAGAGATGACGTCAGGAAAAGTGGCCGGCTTGTGAGGGGGGAGCATAGCGATACCCGATGGGAAAATCTTGACAACAGCATTCAGGTTTGGGAAATAGGATGTGTGGTCTGACTTCACCTTATTTGATTAAGCCTCATTGGCCCTGTGTTTCTAAACTCAGCTAAACAGTTTACCTTTGCAAATAATATGACATACTCTTACAATAATTACAAAGTATTGGATTAACAATGAATAAATTAAATTGATAGAAATGGCTACATTAAACACCACAAGTTTGAATAACACAAAATAAAATGCAACTACATTTCATTTGGGGTTTCTTAACATATCAGTAACTCTTTGGATCTTTAACAAATTTAAAATAAAAACTGTTAGTTTATACAAAAAAATTAGTATGATCCACTTTATTTATTCTACTGTGTATTGCCAAAATCTGACACAGTGTAGATACGTAAGCCTGGACTAGCCCACTAATGGGTTAGATTACTATTACAGATCTACTTGCTTCAATGTGTTTTCACTCAATTATGTCAACTGCCGATTCCCAAAAAGAGAATGGGAAAACATACGTACAATTGTTGATATAGAGTTCAAGTTTTGGTTTAAGTGTTACTTGATACTTGGTAGCTCATTCTAATTAAATTGTAACCTAATTTAAAAAGGAATATTGATGCATCTAGTGCACATGAATCGGATTTTCCGAATTTGAATTACAATGGAGTATTTCAAATGTAATAAAATTCTTGATACAAGGGAGTCCATAAACTTGAAAAGTCTCCCAGGGATATCAGGGTAGTGACTTTACAAAGTTCTCCAATTTATACTATCCCATTAATTCCAGAAATTTATGAGATTGTAAGATGAATTTAGGCCTTTAGGATGCCTAGTCTGCAGGTGAAAAATCCAGAACACCTCCCGCTTGGCCAGTGCCTGATGTCTGTCACCCCCTCTTTGATTCGTACTCACTATTTCAATAATAGTCCATTTGAAACTCTCCACTTGCTTGTTATGGACTAAATTGAAATGTTGCACCAGGGGGGTGGTCAGGACACCGGTTTTAATGTCCGAGAGGTGTTCCCTAATGCGTACACGTGTCTCTCTGGAGGTCATACCTACATATTGTAGGTGGCAATCTCCACAGCCTGCCAAATAAATGGTATATTTGCTTCTGCAATTCATACACCTGTTGTGTCTGTATGTTTTATTAGTTACTTCACTTTTAAAGCCTTCACCTATTGTAATATGCTCACAGGCCTTACAAGAGTGATTGTTACATCTATACACCCCTTTGAGTCGTAACATGAGCTCTGATCACCCATTTGCATTTTTTTAAGCTGTGTGGGTGCCAAGATATTACCTAGTGAAATACCTTTCCTGAAGGAACATTTACATCCCTTTTTGACTGTTTCTTCTAGAGCCTCATCTGCTGCCAATAGTCTGAAGTTATTTTGTATTATTCAACAGACTTGGTGATATTGCGTACTGTAATCTGTAGAGAAAAAAATCCCTCTATTGTCTGATTTTCTAGCTGCAGATTTTTCTAACAATGTCCGTCTATCAATAGTAGCAACTTCCTGTTTTGTCTTAGCTACTGCATGGTGCCTGTAACCCCTATTCAATAGTTGTTCCATTAATTGATTGGCAGGTGTCTTATATTTGGAAGAATTGCTACAGTTCCTCTTAAGTCTTGAGAACTGTCCTTTTGCCACTGACCTAAAGACTTGTTTCGGATGACTGCTCCTGGCATGGAGAAGTGTGTTGCCTGTTATGGGTTTTCTATAAACCTCAGTTTCTATTCCCACCTCAGGTATACCAGTTAAGGTTAAGTCTAGAAAGTTGATTTTGGTCTTGTTAAGCTCAAAAGTGAACTCTAAACCCATATCATTGGTATTTAACCAGGCAACAAATTCCATTGCCAATTCTTCCGTACCTCTCCATACCAGGAGCAGATCATCTATGTAACGTTTATAAAAACGTATAGACTGTCGAAAGGGGTTTACACCCCCATAGATGCGGGACAGCTCCGACCACCCTATGTATAGGTTGGCGAAAGAGGGCGCATACCTCGCTCCCATAGCTGTCCCGCATCTCTGGAGGTAGAAATCCCCCTCAAAAGAAAAATAGTTGTGTGTCAACAAAAATTTGAGTATCCTCAAGACATATTGCACATATTCATCAGTATAGCCAGTTCTTTGTAAGAAAAATTCAATAGCCTCCACACCCTTGTCATGAGGTATCGAGGTGTAAAGGGCTTTGACATCAATTGTAAGCCACATATCAGATTTATCCCATTTGAGGTCTTTCATAAGATTGAGAACATGGGTTGTATCCTGGAGAAAACTGGTTAGACCACTCACCAATGGCTGCAATATACTATCCAGCCATTGTGATGTTCTCTCTAACAAAGACCCTATTCCACTTACAATGGGTCTACCTGTGACCCCCTCCAGGGATTTATGGACTTTGGGTAGATGGTTAAAAATGGGCGTCACTGGATTGTCCACCAGGAAGAAGTCACAGGTAGACTTATCCAGGATGCCCAGATCTTTACCATCATCAAGCATCTGTGCCAATTCCCTTTTAAACCTGATAGTGGGATCCCCTCCCAGTTTCCTGTAGAATTTCTCATTTTCTTGACATCACAACAACGGAACCACCCTTATCAGCATTTCTTATTACCAGGTCAGTATTTTTTTGTAATTTCAACAATGCTTTTCTTTCCTTGGCATTTAAATTATGCTGTCCAACTTGGATGGTCTGGTGTAGTGCAGTAAGATCTTTCTCTACCCTCGCCTGAAAGGTTTCCAATGTGTTACCCCTGCACTGGATAGGGTAAAACTTGGAATCCCTTTTAAATCTTGGTACATTGGTGGTCATTGAATTATCCTCCACCATACCTTCTTGCCATAAATCTTCCATTGTGGCAATGTCACATGCCTCAGTGAAAGTTAATGTATTGCCTATAACCACCCTATTGTCGCAAACTGCCCTGCTGGGATGTTCAATTGCCTCAATTTCCTTATTGTAAAAGATTTTTTTCAAAGTAAGTCCCCTAATTAGTTTATTTACATCAATCAATGTGTTGAAAAGGTTAAAGTCTTGTGAAGGAACAAAACCAAGGCCTAAATTCAACACTCTCAATTCAATGTCTGTAAGGTTGTAATTGGACAGGTTTATGATATTATTCTTTACTGGTATTGGTTCCTGTATCTTCCTCTTCGAGTCGGATATCTGTTCTGACCTGCATGGCCCTCTGGACCTCCTCTCCCTCAACCCCCTCCTTCTGGTTTGGTCTGGGGGATGGAAAAAACCTGTTCCAAACCCGCCCTATCTTCTTGATTCATGCTAGGAATAGCCCTATGCCTTTCCTGTGTACTTTCTCGGGTATACTTGGATCCTCCTGTTTTTTTTTTTTTTTTAAAGGATAGGCAGGATTTCTTTTGATTTTGTCAAAGGTCTTACCACTAAGTCCTCCTCTCTATTTGAAGTAGATGGAAAGGAATTACCAACTGAATCCTCTCTGCCTGATGCAGAGCTCTCATCAAATGACTCCGCCTCACTTTCAGAGAAAGTTACCTTCTTACTGCCAGAGTCAATCTCTTTAAACTCAGTGTTAGAGACACTCTTATTTTTGTAGTTTTTATTATTATTGTTACCTCGGCCCCTTCCTCTTCCTCTTGACCTATTGTAGGCCCGTCTGCCTTCAGATCTATCTTTTTTGTTCCAAACAAAAATCCGATTATTATCATAATCGGATTGGTCCCTTAAATACTTGTGCTTAACCTCTATCAAAAGTGCCTTGGTTTCTGCAATAATTTTTTTTTCAAAATGCCATCATATTTGGCAAACTCCAAGGCACTTCTCCTTAGTTTAAGCTCAACTTGTAATAATTCTATTTGTTGTATTACAGTATTGAGGGCTTTTGTTTTAAAATGAACCAATAGTAATATTAGACGAAGGGAACATTCTCAAAGGATAACGTTCCACTCATTGATAAACTCAATATCATCTGTTTGGAATGTGGGGAATTTATTTATCCTAAGACCCCTGGGAATAATTTTTAATTCATGGTATTTATTTAGTGTCATGATGTCTCACCTAAGTTTATTCTCCTTAATGAGTAAAAACTCTACCTCCTCAAATAATTTGGCCAAAGGGAATTTAGATCTATCAGTACAGAAAATGTCATCCAAATCCTGTATACAGCTAATTCTCTCATGCGAGGAGATCAGGGAGAAGAACCCTCCTTCTTCATTCACTGTTTCCACCTCCATGTTAAAAAAAAAGGTTAATTGGCTTGTTCCCTCTTTTACAAAAACAGAAGTACTAAATTCCTATACAGTCTCTCTTAGTTACTGCAGAGTACTTAATACACAAAATTATCCTAGTGAGGAGGATACTTATGAAAAATTAATCCAACAGGTTTCAAGCTATCAAGTATTGAAACAGATTCCTATCTTCACATATATGTAATGTGAGAAATAATAGATGTGCTCCAATTTAGCCTTAATCATTCAAAATTCTGACTAAAGAGCTAGATGCCAGCAAATACAAAAAAAAGAGAAAATGCAATTGTGAAAAATATACAAAAGATGTAAAAATAATTACACTCGTCACTGATTTTTTAGGTAACTATGAGAGAATAAACATTAGTGCATCTGCAGACATACCCAAATTACTCTATACCAAGCTTCAAATGTCAAGCTTACATACTAGGGTAAATGTGCAGACCGGTAGAGACATCATAGATCTATGAATCTGTAATTATATCTCTGATTTGTTTTGTTTTTTTGGTTGATATTACTATAGTGTACCGCATCAATGAGTCACAAGGAAAATCCCCAAAAGATAGCTAAATGGGCGATGTTGTAAGTGAGTATTTTCTCACTCCTTGTAAAGACTTTAGGATACAGGACAATTAGTAATTTTGGCATGAACAAGTGTCTTCAATGTGTTCAAAAGGATATACACAACATTAAAGCTTCAAAGATCGTCATAAGCAAGCAAACATTGTTTCAATGTTTCAATGTACCCCTGAGTTTGTTTGACACCCTGTTTATGATCTTACAATAAAGACATCACTTTTTACCTGCACATACCCTGCGGCTGCAATTTGTCCCAATACAAGGTAACTTTCATTGTTTATCAAACAAATAAACATGCTTATATATGAAATGCAGCAAAATAGAGCAGATAAACAGAGCGTGTCAAACAACAAACAGGCAGTTCAATGTGATTTGTTTCAACAACAGGTGCAGTTCATAGCATGCAAAAAATACCAATTTAGCATGCTGTTGTATCTCCAAAAGTAGTGATAGTCTGTAAGGAAACAATTTCAATGTTGAATCCAATCCAAAAGTAATTATAATCCTCAGTTAATAAAACTAAAAGTGCAGGTGAATCCTCAGTGGGGCAAAAGAAGAACACCGTAGTGTATACGTTCCGGAGGTCCCATAACAGGACAGCCGGTCTCTGGGTCTAGTGTAGCCAAGCACTAAACATAAAATAAAAAGTTAACCCCAATCAAGGGGAGACCCTTTGTGTACCACGTTAGTGCCTCCTAGATAATTGAAATCTGAATACTTTGTGCTAATCGCACTGCTATACAGGACCACACAACAGTTCCAACCCGAAATTCAGAGTCCCCGCTTCACCTCTTTATCCATTAGGACTTACCCTCTCTTCACGGCCTTCCTTCTCTTACTGGGTGGAGAGCCACTTGGGAGACTCGTTCTCCTAGGCTCTCTGCGATCCGCCGTATCACTGCATGGAGTACGCTCCCACAAGCATGCAGCCGCAACACGCTGCACTGGCGTCCGCCCAGACACTCCAGAACTCAGAGAGATGACGTCAGGAAAAGTGGCCGGCTTGTGAGGGGGGAGAATAGCGATACCCGATGGGAAAATCTTGACAACAGCATTCAGGTTTGGGAAATAGGATGTGTGGTCTGACTTCACCTTATGTGATTAAGCCTCCATGGATTCGCCTGCTGCAAATACTCCGTGAAGAAATAGGCTCTTGGTAGCAAAAAAAGACAAAGTCCGGAGCTGCAGTAAAACTTTTTCTTTATTGAACCATTCTTAAAAGCGGTGCATACATAGACATACAAACATGCCCTTAGTGTCCAAAGCTTAAGCGTTTCGGCTGAACTGCCGTACTCATAGCTTCCTAACCACCCTCTCACTAATGGGCTATTTAAAAGGAATAAAACCAATTGATTGGCTAGGGTTACATGTTTGAATTTAACTAATTCATTGCTAACCTGAATTGCTAAGAAGTGACTGGGCTCATTGGCCCTGTGTTTCTAAACTCAGCTAAACAGTTTACCTTTGCAAATAATATGACACACTCTTACAATAATTACAAAGTATTGGATTAACAATGAATAAATGAAATTGATAGAAATGGCTACAAAAAACAAAAAAAACAAATCAGAGATATAATTACAGATTCATAGATCTATGATGTCTCTACCGGTCTGCACATTTACCCTAGTATGTAAGCTTGACATTTGAAGCTTGGTATAGAGTAATTTGGGTACGTCTGCAGATGCACTAATGTTTATTCTCTCATAGTTACCTAAAAAATCAGTGACGAGTGTAATTATTTTTACATCTTTTGTATATTTTTCACAATTGCATTTTCTCTTTTTTTGTATTTGCTGGCATCTAGCTCTTTAATCAGAATTTTGAATGATTAAGGCTAAATTGGAGCACATCTATTATTTCTCACATTACATATATGTGAAGATAGGAATCTGTTTCAATACTTGATAGCTTGAAACCTGTTGGATTAATTTTTCATAAGTATCCTCCTCACTAGGATAATTTTGTGTATTAAGTACTCTGCAGTAACTAAGAGAGTCTGTATAGGAATTTAGTACATCTGTTTTTGTAAAAGAGGGAACAGGCCAATTAACTTTTTTTTAACATGGAGGTGGAAACAGTGAATGAAGAAGGAGGGTTCTTCTCCCTGATCTCCTCGCATGAGAGAAGTAGCTGTATACAGGATTTGGATGAAATTTTCTGTACTGATAGATCTAAATTCCCTTTGGCCAAATTATTTGAGGAGGTAGAGTTTTTACTCATCAAGGAGAATAAACTTAGGTGGGACATCATGACACTAAATAAATACCATGAATTAAAAATTATTCCCAGGGGTCTTAGGATAAATAAATTCCCCACGTTCCAAACGGATGATATTGAGTTTATCAATGAGTGGAACGTTATCCTTTCAGAATGTTCCCTTCGTCTAATATTACTATTAGTTCATTTTAAAACAAAAGCCCTCAATACTGTAATAAAACAAATAGAATTATTACAAGTTGAGCTTAACCTAAGGAGAAGTGCCTTTGAGTTTGCCAAATATGATGGCATTTTGAAAAAAAACAATTGCAGAAACCAAGGCACTTTTGATAGAGGTTAAGCACAACAAGTATTTAAGGGACCAATCCGATTATGATAATAATCGGAATTTTGTTTGGAACGAAAAAGATAGCTCTGAAGGCAGACGGGCCTACAATAGGTCAAGAGGAAGAGGAAGGGGCCGAGGTAACAATAATAATAAAAACAACAAAAATAAGAGTGTCTCTAACACTGAGTTTAAAGAGATTGACTCTGGCAGTAAGAAGGTAACTTTCTCTGAAAGTTAGGCGGAGTCATTTGATGAGAGCTCTGCATCAGGCGGAGAGGATTCAGTTGGTAATTCCTTTCCATCTACATCAAATATAGAGGAGGACTTAGTGGTAAGACCTAAGACAAAATAAAAAGAAATCCCGCCTATCCTTAAAAAACAACAAAAAACAGGAGGATCCAAGTATACCCCAGAAAGTACACGGGAAAGGCATAGGGATATTCCTAGCATGAATCAAGAAGATAGGGCGGGTTTGGAACAGGTTTTTTCCATCCCCCAGACCAAACCAGAAGGAGGGGGTCGAGGGAGAGGAGGTCCAGAGGGCCATGCAGGTCAGAACAGATATCCGACTTGAAGAGAGAGATACAGAACAAATACCAGTAAAGAATAATATCATAAACCTGTCCAATTACAACCTTACAGACATTGAATGAGAGTGTTGAATTTAGGTCTTGGTTTTGTTCCTTCACAAGACTTTAACCTTTTCAACACATTGATTGATGTAAATAAACTAATTAGGGGACTTACTTTGAAAAAATTATTTTACAATAAGGAAATTGAGGAAATTGAACATCCCAGCAGGGCAGTTTGCGACGATAGGGTGGCTATAGGCAATACATTAACTTTCACTGAGGCATGTGACATTGCCACAATGGAAGATTTATGGCAAGAAGGTATGGTGGAGGATAATTCAATGACCACCAATGTACCAAGATTTAAAAGGGATTCCAAGTTTTACCCTATCCAGTGCAGGGGTAACACATTGGAAACCTTTCAGGCGAGGGTAGAGAGAGATCTTACTGCACTACACCAGACCATCCAAGTTGGACAGCATAATTTAAATGCCAAGGAAAGAAAGGCATTGTTGAAATTACAAAAAAACACTGACCTGGTAATAAGAAATTATAAGGGTGGTTCCGTTGTTGTGATGTCAAGATCTCAGTTCATTGCAGAAGCAGAGAGACAATTGGAAAATGAGAAATTCTACAGGAAACTGGGA
The DNA here is from genome assembly GCF_027579735.1 of Bombina bombina. NCBI lineage: Eukaryota > Metazoa > Chordata > Amphibia > Anura > Bombinatoridae > Bombina > Bombina bombina. The sequence continues at coordinate 291,762,823 of NC_069504.1, forward strand.
GGGGATCCCACTATCAGATTTAAAAGGGAATTGGCACAGATGCTTGATGATGGTAAAGATCTGGGCATCCTGGATGAGTCTACCTGTGACTTAATCCTGGTGGACAATCCAGTGACGCCCATTTTTAACCATCTACCCAAAGTCCATAAATCCCTGGAGGGGGTCACAGGTAGACCCATTGTAAGTGGAATAGGGTCTTTGTTAGAGAGAACATCACAATGGCTGGATAGTATATTGCAGCCATTGGTGAGTGGTCTAACCAGTTTTCTCCAGGATACAACCCATGTTCTCAATCTTATGAAAGACCTCAAATGGGATAAATCTGATATGTGGCTTACAATTGATGTCAAAGCCCTTTACACCTCGATACCTCATGACAAGGGTGTGGAGGCTATTGAATTTTTCTTACAAAGAACTGGCTATACTGATGAATATGTGCAATATGTCTTGAGGATACTCAAATTTTTGTTGACACACAACTATTTTTCTTTTGAGGGGGTTTTCTACCTCCAGAGATGCGGGACAGCTATGGGCGCGAAGTATGCGCCCTCTTTCGCCAACCTATACATGGGGTGGTGGGAGCTGTCCCGCAACTATGGGGGTGGAAACCCCTTTCGACAGTCTATACGTTTTTATAAACGTTACATAGATGATCTGCTCCTGGTATGGAGAGGTACGGAAGAATTGGCAATGGAATTTGTTGCCTGGTTAAATACCAATGATATGGGTTTTGAGTTCACTTTTGAGCTTAACAAGACCAAAATCAACTTTCTAGACCTAACCTTAACTGGTATACCTGAGGTGGGAATAGAAACTGAGGTTTATAGAAAACCCATAACAGGCAACACACTTCTCCATGCCAGGAGCAGTCATCCGAAACAAGTCTTTAGGTCAGTGGCAAAAGGACAGTTCTCAAGACTTAAGAGGAACTGTAGCAATTCTTCCAAATATAAGACACCTGCCAATCAATTAATGGAACAACTATTGAATAGGGGTTACAGGCACCATGCAGTAGCTAAGACAAAACAGGAAGTTGCTACTATTGATAGACGGACATTGTTAGAAAAATCTGCAGCTAGAAAATCAGACAATAGAGGGATTTTTTTCACTACAGATTACAGTACGCAATATCACCAAGTCTGTCGAATACAAAATAACTTCAGACTATTGGCAGCAGATGAGGCTCTAGAAGAAACAGTCAAAAAGGGATGTAAATGTTCTTTCAGGAAAGGTATTTCACTAGGTAATATCTTGGCACCCACACAGCTTAAAAAAATGCAAATGGGTGATCAGAGCTCATGGTTACGACTCAAATGGGTGTATAGATGTAACAATCACCCTTGTAAGGCCTGTGAGCATATTACAATAGGTGAAGGCTTTAAAAGTGAAGTAACTAATAAAACATACAGACACAACAGGTGTATGAATTGCAGAAGCAAATATACCATTTATTTGGCAGGCTGTGGAGATTGCCACCTACAATATGTAGGTATGACCTCCAGAGAGACACGTGTACGCATTAGGGAACACCTCTCGGACATTAAAACTGGTGTCCTGACCACCCCCCTGGTGCAACATTTCAATTTAGTCCATAACAAGCAAGTGGAGAGTTTCAAATGGACTATTATTGAAATAGTGAGTACGAATCAAAGAGGGGGTGACAGAGATCAGGCACTGGCCAAGCGGGAGGTGTTCTGGATTTTTCACCTGCAGACTAGGCATCCTAAAGGCCTAAATTCGTCTTACGATCTCATAAATTTCTGGAATTAATTGGATAGTATAAATTGGAAAACTTTGTAAAGGCACTACCCTGATATCCCTGGGAGACTTTTCAAGTTTATGGACTCCCTTGTATCAAGAATTTTATTACATTTGAAATACTCCATTGTAATTCAAATTCGGAACATCCGATTCATGTGCACTAGATGCATCAATATTCCTTTTTAAATTAGGTTACAATTCAATTAGAATGAGCTACCAAGTATCAAGTAACACTTAAACCAAAACTTGAACTCTATATCAACAATTGTACATATGTTTTCCCATTCTCTTTTTGGGAATCTGCAGTTGACATAATTGAGTGAAAACACATTGAAGCAAGTAGATCTGTAATAGTAATCTAACCCATTAGTGGGCTAGTCCAGGCTTACGTATCTACACTGTGTCAGATTTTGGCAATACACAGTAGAATAAATAAAGTGGATCATACAAATTTTTTTGTATAAACTAACAGTTTTTATTTTAAATTTGTTAAAGATCCAAAGAGTCACTGATATGTTAAGAAACCCCAAATGAAATGTAGTTGCGTTTTATTATGTGTTATTCAAAATTGTAGTGTTTAATGTAGCCATTTCTATCAATTTCATGTATTCATTGTTAATCCAATGCTTTGTAATTATTGTAAGAGTGTGTCATATTATTTGCAAAGGTAAACTGTTTAGCTGAGTTTAGAAACACAGGGCCAATGAGCCCAGTCACTTCTTAGCAATTCAGGTTAGCAATGAATTAGTTTAATTCAAACATGTAACCCTAGCCAATCAATTGGTTTTACTCCTCTTAAATAGCCCATTAGTGAGAGGGTGGTTAGGAAGCTATGAGTACGGCAGTTCAGCCGAAACGCTTAAGCTTTGGACGCTAAGGGCATGTTTGTATGTCTATGTATGCACTGCTTTTAAGAATGGTTCAATAAAGAAAAGAAAAAGTTTTACTGCAGCTCCGGACTTTGTCTTTTTTTTCCCCCAATCAGAACCCTAGGTACAAGAAATTTGAAAGAAAATTTGGGGAGTGCTGGCGCTAAAAGATCTTAGGGATAATCTATATATATATAGATTTATGTCAAATGTAACATATAGTATTATCAATGTAGCCTCTGATGCGACTGTACTCAAAATAGAGCGTGATATTTGTTTGCACTGAAAAATGATGTATTTGGTGTAATAACCATCCGAAGGCTCAGTGTGTCTGGTAGTTACAATGTGACAGTACTTCTGATATGTGATTTATATTTGTGTTTAGACTTGCCTGATATATAGTATACAGAATGATGGACCTAATTCCTCTAGAAAATTCTAAAAAATTGGCGTAGGCTAGATAAGACCTCTATGTAGTAGACAGAAAAATAGTACACTTAGCAGAGACAATTTTTAGTGGTACTGATATTTACCTAATATGTATTACTAGAAGAATGAACCTATATGGTACTTAAAATCGGACTAGACCTCTATGTAGTTATCAAATTATCAATTAAAGAATACAATGAACAGATAAAAATTTAAATATATATTTATTTGAAATAAAAGAACATAGAAACATAGAAACATAGATATTGACGGCAGATAAGAGCCATAGCCCCAGCAAGTCTGCCCGACCTTACCTAACAGTATAAACTTATCTAGTTCGTAGGATAGCCCTATGCTTGTCCCATGCATTTTTAAAGTCCCCCACAGTGTTTGTTGCAACTACCTCTTTTATTCAGAAATAAAAATGCTGGACGTCCAGACTATATTAATAAAACCGATATATATTTTTACCGTGTAATCAGTAAACTTAATACAATGATGTCGGTTATAAAGAATGTGCAGTGAGCTGACTAGTATACAAGGTATAGTGCCGGGTGTCAGATGTGGATTAAGACACAAAAATTACCTTCTAAAGTTTTCTCACTCTACGTCTAGAGTGAGAAGGATTGTCAGTTATATTTAAAAAGATCCGTTCTTGAGCCTGGTGTGGAAGTTGTTTCCGGTGATAGTAACACTCGGTGCTTCCTTGTTTCCTGATGTGTCCTTGTCCGGTATGATGTTCTGATTCCTCGTTTGTGTGCTTGTTCCTCAGCGTCACTCCGGCACGGTGATCCTCGCTGACTGTGTTATTACTCCTTATGTCACTTCCAGGAGTGACGTATGATGACGTGTGGCACAGACTTTGCTATGCGATATGTTGCAGTACGTTCTGCAGCGGAGTTCCCTTGAGCAAATATCTGTGTAGCTGTAATCAAGTCTGTTAGGTGCTTTACCAGTAGATAATCGCAGTCCAATACCTCCTAATGCCGCATCTGTCTTTTGGTTGGTATTACTGGCAAAGAATGCAATTGTTGCTTAATGCAGTCTTTAGGCTTGGGTGCAAGTGGGATGCGAATTTGTTTGCTGTCAGGCTAGTAGCCCGTGTATGTGATCCGATGTTCCCAGGGGGGCACTTTTCTCAGTGCTATTTGGAGATATTACAGTATGCTTGAGCTAGCCAACGTTTAGCAGCATTACTGATCTCAGGGCGTTAAAAATTGCTTCTTAGGATAGCGTAGCTTGCTTCAAAGCAGTAATGGAGTTGTAGCAGTGGTGTAAAAAGGTTGTAATCCGTGTCATACACTTAAAGAGTTACTCAAATCAACGCATTTCACCCCACGCTTGGGGCTTTTTCAAGAATGAGTAACCTTGTGAAACAGCAGTCTTTATAAAGGCTGAGCTTCCTTCTTATTGGTTGATCCGTTGTGGGTGTGTAAACCAGGTGTCTTGCATGTTATTTTAAAGGTGGACTTTTTCTTCTTTTTTTATCTCTTACTGAAGGGGAATTTTTAATGGTGTCTTCATATCTTTGGGAGGCTGTGTAGTCTATCATTTTGCCTATTATTGAATGCAGTCAATGCTCTAGGAGAATTTGTTCCAAATCCAGGATAGGGTTTACGTACATTTGTACATATTGTGCAAAAACAAGCTTAGAATATAGGCACATTTGTAAGGATGCATAGTTAGGTGGATGCATTGTATCATCAGATTGAAATTTGATATCTCTATGAGGTCATAATTTCTACAAAAATTATATATTATTTGGAAAATATTTGATACATTCTTTGCTTTTTGTCATTATATACTTTATAAACAGTTCTTTTCTAATAGATAGGTAGTATGTTAAAGTAATATATGAGGAACATTTTCATGATTTATGTGAACAGTTGTAGTGTATTGTGATATCATATTATAGTATCAATTGACTTGATTACAGCTACACAGATATTTGCTCAAGGGAACTCCGCTGCAGAACGTACTGCAACATATCGCATAGCAAAGTGTGTGCCACACGTCATCATACGTCACTTCTGGAAGTGAAGTAAGGAGTAATAACACAGTCAGCGAGGATCACTGTGCCGGAGTGACGCTGAGGAACAAGCACACAAACGAGGAATCAGAACATCATACCGGACAAGGACACATCAGGAAACAAGGAAGCACCGAGTGTTACTATCACCGGAAACAACTTCCACACCAGGCTCAAGAACGGATCTTTTTAAATATAACTGACAATCCTTCTCACTCTAGACGTAGAGTGAGAAAACTTTAGAAGGTAATTTTTGTGTCTTAATCCACATCTGACACCCGGCACTATACCTTGTATACTAGTCAGCTCACTGCACATTCTTTATAACCGACATCATTGTATTAAGTTTACTGATTACACGGTAAAAATATATATCAGTTTTATTAATATAGTCTGGACGTCCAGCATTTTTATTTCTGAATATAGTTATTTTCTTTCAAATAAATATATGTTTAAATTTTTATCTGTTCATTGTATTCTTTAATTGATAATTTGATAACTACATAGAGGTCTAGTCCGATTTTAAGTACCATATAGGTTCATTCTTCTAGTAATACATATTAGGTAAATATCAATACCACTAAAAATTGTCTCTGCTAAGTGTACTATTTTTCTGTCTACTACATAGAGGTCTTATCTAGCCTACAACAATTTTTTAGAATTTTCTAGAGGAATTAGGTCCATCATTCTGTATACTATATATCAGGCAAGTCTAAACACAAATATAAATCACATATCAGAAGTACTGTCACATTGTAACTACTAGACACACTGAGCCTTCGGATGGTTATTACACCAAATACATCATATTTCAGTGCAAACAAATATCACGCTCTATTTTGAGTACAGTCGCATCAGAGGCTACATTGATAATAATATATGTTACATTTGACATAAATCTATATATATATATAGACTATACATAAGCTCTTTCAGCGCCAGCACTCCCCAAATTCTCTAGTCAAAAAGTTGACCACAGGGCTACATCTCAAAGATGCAGGGGTACAGGGGGGACCTCATCTCTAATACCAATTCCTGCTTTTTGTGTTTTAAACCCTGTTTGGCTCATAGTAATTTTTTAATCAAATGGAGGAGGATTATTTGTAAGGGCTAGAAAAGTTCTATCTACTCTGTGTGTTAGTAATCTTAAAAACAAAAAAATATATATACAAGCGTACCTCAGAGATATTGCGGGTTTGGTTCCAGACCGCCGCAATAAAGCGAATATAGCAATAAAGTGAGTCACACTATTTTTTTTTATTCTCAGTGCATGTAACAGTTATGTTTACACTATACTGTAGTCTTTTAAGTGTGCAATAGCATTTTGTCTGAAAAAACAAAGTACATACCATAATTAAAAAATACTTTATTGCAAAAAAATGCTAACCATCATCTGAGCCTTCAGGGAGTCAAAATCTTTTTGCTAGTGTTGTGTATATATAGATGTGTATATATGTATATTCATGCTTTTATATGTTGGAAAAATAGCGCTGATAGACTTGCTTAACACGTTTGCCACAAACCTTCAATTTGTAAAAAGAACAATATCTGTGAAGCGCAATAAAGCGAAACGCAATAAAATGAGGTATGTCTGTACAAGGATTAGGAGATTAATAACAATCTCAATTGCTGATCTTAAAAGCAGACAAAAATGGAAATTGTTCTTGGTCTGTAAAATAAAAGATATGGCAAAATATGGTGATGTCACCAAATGGTATATGACTATTATAAAATATAGAGTATAGTACCAAAAATGTTGTATTCAGAATGCACAGTAAATAATTGAAAAATGTATATTAATGTTTTCTGTAAAATTATTAATGTACTGTATCCTGTTAAACCCTTCCAGAAACATTTGCTTTGGGCTGAAACATACTTCAATTCTATCTATCATTAAAACATTTATTTTTGTTCTTCTGGAAGCATCTCGTAGAAGATAACAAACTTTGCTTCTACATGTTGCTAAAAAAAAACAGGAGCCAACAGGCAAATTGAGATGTGATTTATGATTTTATGCCAAGAACAATTGACTTGATAGAACAACATAAGTAAATATTGAAAACTCAACTGTAAAATGTCTGGATGAAAAATAGATGTATTTCCTTGTTTTATGTTGCGGTACATTGTCTGTTTCGTCAAAGGAAACTTGAACACAATACGTGCACAATCATCTAGGAAAACATGCACTCTGTTTTAATTTTAATTTTCAAAGTACTTTTGCTGAAACTCAAATGAAATCAGACTGTTGTATTCAACTGCAATGTCAAAGAGAAGAAAACAATAGATCATCTGGCCATTAGTAGGTCCAATAAAAAGGGAATCATATAACATAAAGCAGGGATGTGCAAAATGTGTAGAATTAACTCACTTATACTTACATATTCAAAATACAAATAAAGGAATTTGTTAACGTGTCTCTGTAGCCGTTTATTAGGCAGTTTACAGCACAGTACAACAAAAAGCTGTAAATGTATGGATTATTAAAGGGCTCTAAAAGGCTCAACTCAATTTAAAGGGATATAAAACCTAAACATTTTCTTTTGTTATTCAGACAGAGCATTTCTAAAAAGTTTCCAATTTACTTCTATTATCAAATTTGTTTTGTTCCCATGATATTCTGTGTGAAAGAGATACCTAGGTAGGCATCTGGAGTACTACATAGCAGGATAGTAATAGTGCTGTCATCTAGTGCTCTTGCAAATCGATAACATTCTTGCAAAACCGCTGCCATAGAGTGCTCCAGAAATGGGCCGGCTCCTAAGCATACGCCCTTGCTTTTCAACAAAGGATACTAATAGAACAAATAAACATTGATGATAGATATAAATTAGAAAGTTGTTTAAATTCCATGCTCTATCTGAATCATGAAAGAAAAGTTTTGGATTTCATATAACATTAACCCCTTAACGACCGAGGACGTGCAGGGTACGTCCTCAAAAAAAAGGCAGTTAATGCCTGAGAACGTACCCTGCACGTCCTCGGTGTGGAAAGCAGCTGGAAGCGATCCTGCTCGCTTCCAGCTGCTTTCCGGTTATTGCAGTGATGCCTCGATATGGAGGCATCCTGCAATAACCCCCCTTGGCCATCCGATGCAGAGAGAGCCACTCTGTGGCCCTCTCTGCACCGGACATCGATGGCCGGTATCGTTGGTGGGTGGGAGCTTACGTGGGAGGCGGGTGGCGGCCATCGGTGCGCTATGTGGAGTGGAGGGGGGCGGGATCGGGGGGGCGGGAGCTACGGGGGCGCGCACGGGAGCGCGCGCGTGCACGGGGGTGGTGGGCGGGCGCGTGCACGGGGCGGGAGCGGGTGGGAACCGCTACACTACAGAAAAAAAAAAGTAAAAAAAAAAAAACTTAAATGCAATCTAAGGGTTTTGGAAGGGGTTGGGGGTTGGTCTCGGTGGGGGGGGGAAAGCTACACTACAGAAAAGGGAATTTAAAAAAAAAAAAGGCTCATTTTGTTACAAAACTGGGTACTGGCAGACAGCTGCCAGTACCCAAGATGGCGCCCATTATTGCAGAGGGGAAGGGTTAGAGAGCAGTATGGTGGGGGATCAGTGAGGTTGGGGTCTAAGGGGGGATCCTACACATCAGCATATGTAAATATGCTTTTTTTTTTTTAAAAAAAGGGCCAAATACCTTTTATTTTAGTACTGGCAGAGTTTCTGCCAGTACTTAAGATGGCGGGGACAATTGTGGGGTGGGGGAGGGAAGAGAGCTGTTTGGGAGGGATCAGGGGGTCTGATGTTTCAGGTGGGAGGCTGAGCTCTACACTAAAGCTAAAATTAACCCTGCAAGCTCCCTACAAGCTACATAATTAACCCCTTCACTGCTAGCCATAATACACGTGTGATGCGCAGCGGCATTTAGAGGCCTTCTAATTACCAAAAAGCAATGCCAAAGCCATATATGTCTGCTATTTCTGAACAAAGGGGATCCCAGAGAAGCATTTACAACCATTTGTGCCATAATTGCAGAAGGTGTTTGTAAATAATTTCAGTGAGAAACCTAAAATTGAGAAAAAATTAATGTTTCTTTTAATTTGATCGCATTTAGCGGTGAAATGGTGGCATGAAATATACCAAAATTGGCCTAGATCAATACTTGGGGTTGTCTACTACACTACACTAAAGCTAAAACTACCCCAAAAAGCTCCCTACATGCTCCCTAATTAACCCCTTCACTGCTGGGCATAATACACGTGTGGTGCGCAGTGGCATTTAGCGGCCTTCTAATTACCAAAAAGCAACACCAAAGTCATATATGTCTGCTATTTCTGAACAAAGGGGATCCCAGAGAAGAATTTACAACCATTTATGCCATAATTGCACAAGCTGTTTGTAAATAATTTAAGTTAGAAACCAAAAGTTTGTGAAAAAATTTGTGAAAAGTGAACAATTTTTTCTATTTGATTGCATTTGGCGGTGAAATGGTGGCATGAAATATACCAAAATGGGCCTAGATCAATACTTTGGGTTGTCTACTAAAAAAAAATATATACATGTCAATGGATATTCAGAGATTCCTGAAAGATATCAGTGCTCTAATGTAACTATCGCTAATTTTGAAAAGAAATGGTTTGGAAATAGCAAAGTGCTACTTGTATTTATGGCCCTATAGTTTACAAAAAAAGCAAAGAACATGTAAACATTGGGTATTTCTAAACTCAGGACAAAATTTAGAAACTATTTAGCATGGGTGTTTTTTGGTGGTTGTAGATGTGTAACAGATTTTGGGGGTCAAAGTTAGAAAAAGTGTGTTTTTTTCCATTTTTTCCTCATATTTTATAATTTTTTTTATAGTAAATTATAAGATATGATGAAAATAATGGTATCTTTAGAAAGTCCATTTAATGGCGAGAAAAACAGTATATAATATGTGTGGGTACAGTAAATGAGTAAGAGGAAAATTACAGCTAAACACAAACACCTCAAAAATGTAAAAATAGCCTTGGTCCCAAACGGACAGAAAATGGAAAAGTGATGTGGTCATTAAGGGGTTAAAGGGACACTGAACTCAATTTTTTTTCTTTCGTGATTCAGATAGAGCATGACATTTTAAGCAACTTTCTAATTTACTCCTATTATCAAATTTTCTTCATTCCCTTGCTATCTTTATATGAAATGCAAGAATGTAAGTTTAGATGCCGGCCCATTTTTGGTGAACAACCTGGGTTGTTCTTGCTGATTGGTAGATAAATTGATCCACCAATAAAAAAAGTGCTGTCCAAAAAAAAATTAGATGCCTTATTTTTCAAATAAAGATAGCAAGAGAATGAAGAAAAAATGATAATTGGAGTAAATTAGAAAGTTGCTTAAAATGTGGGCTCAATGTCCCTTTAAGGTCCTTAAAAAAGCACCAAGGTCTGAAATCTTTAGAAAATAATGAATACATTTGAAAACATGTACTCTTGTTCTAAAATACCTTACTGCCTCAAGCCATTTCAAATGCCCTCATCCCAGTTTTTTTCAGGATTTGTCCATGAGCCCTCTGAGTTAAAAAAAAAAAAAAAGAAAGAAAAATCTCATGTCATCTGAAAAGAGAAAAGATTGTGCACACCTATTATCTATCATTATTTGGTGATTATCAATTGTAGACAATACAGAAGAGAATTAAAGGGACAGTCTAGTCAAAATTAAACTTTCATTATTAAGATAGGACATGTAATTTTAAGCAACTTTCCAATTTACTTTTATCATCAAATGTGCTTTGATGATAAACCTAGGCTCATATGCTAATGTCGCAGCCCTTGAAGGCTGCCTCTTATCTGAATTCTTTTTTATTTGCTTTTCACAACAGGGGAGGGCTAGTTCGTGTGAGCCATATATATAACATTGTGCACACACTCTGGGAGTTATTTAAGAGTTAGCACAACACAGTACTAATTGGCTAAAATGCAAGTCAATAGATAATAACTAAAAAGTCATGTGTTTAGGGGGCTGTCAGAAGATGCATAGATACAAGGTAATCACAGAGGTAACAAGTTTATTAATATAACAGTGTTGGTTATGCAAAACTGGGGAATGGGTAATAAAGGGATTATCTATCTTTTAAAACAATAAAAATTCTGGTGTAGACTGTCGCTTTAACTTCACTTTCTAAATATAGTCCTATAGCCATTGTATTGCTAACAGTTCCTGGTCATCTTGGTAAGGATTTTAATCAAATACATTACTTAGTAGCTAATTATGCATTTATTTATTTCATTACAGACCATGAAAACTGCACATTCATCCCTTGATTCAAAATATAAACTACCAACTGCTCCAAACATATTGTTTGCCGATATATTTATATTAAGAAATATCTCAACAGGGAAAACTAGTATACACATACATAAAAAAGAACAAGGCCCACAAAGGGTAATTTTAATATACAAAATATTTAGGGCCAGAGTGGATCACTGTAATGTTCGCACAAGCGATAATGGGTTCTCGCGTTCGTTTGCACGAAAATGTAATTGTGCTTGTATTACAAGTTAAAAGTAAATGCGAACACGTGAGTGCAATTGCAATGATTATCGCAACCTCAGAGCTTTGGTTAATTGTTTTGTGAAACATAAAAGTATCACAAAACACATAAAAAATACATGCAAAGTACACTTATACTCATAATAACACCATCTAATAAAAAATATTTTTAAAAAAATGCACAAAAAAGTTATAATGGCTCAAACTTATGAGGTCTCAGGTGTTAAAAAAAAAAAGGCAGGTGAAGGGCTTAAACATAAATATACATACATATACTGTACATGTCTAAATGTAGTGCTCCAGACACTTACATAGGTATAAATAAAAAGAGAGAAACGCTCAACCTGGGAACGAATAATAGCATAATAGCTTGTTCTCTGGCTAGTAACCACCCAAGAAGCAGCCTCTTTTTTGCTCAACATGTGCCTTTCACAGAGAAGATATAAATAGAGTAATAGATTCTTATTGGTGCGCAAATTACCCCTTGCACAAACACCTATCTTTTCCCAAAAACAGATAGATTAAGGAAAAGAAAAAGTGTTAAAATTGGTGAACGTGCGCTGGCAGCAACAGGGGATTGAAATATAACTATAAGTTTTTACTGAAAAGACAAATTCTATATAAAAACAAGCTATGCTTGGAAGAATGAATAGGTCAATATCTAGATAAAATATATAAACATTTATTATAATAAACAAAGGATATTCAATATTACAAATCTATGACCGGTCATGTAGAATATTTAAAAACCTTCCTAGTAAAATCTTAAAAACTAACAAAACATAATATCAATATATTTAATATATATGGATAATGCAATGATATTGTACTTAATACAAAACTTCAGAGAGCATAGATGTAACACAAATATTAGCGGTGCACCACTCTCGAATATAAAAAATAAATTAATAAGACGTCACCATTCCACGTTAAGCGAAAAAATATAGTGTGCGTGATGTATTGCACAAATATCCAGAAAAGTCACACTGTTGGATAAAGTTAGCAGTATATGTATTAGTTCTTACTAAATGACTTGTCCCATGTAGTGATTAGTAGTCTTTCTGGTGTAATTTTCCCACATACTCTTCTGTTAATACAGGATAGCCTGTTTAACAAGACGTAATACCTTGTAAGTGGGTCGTGTGTTTCACTCGTACTATCGGCTACTATACCTCTAGGTGCCTACCTGTCCGTTTGTGGGTATGTCTCATCCACTCACTGTATGGCACAGGTATCATTGCAGCCTCACGGATAGTCGGTGACGTCACACGTCCGTTCGTCCTCTTCAAAAAGTAGATTCGTCCAGATGGGAGAACTTCAACTCTGCACAGAGTATGTTCAATATTGTAGAAGGGAAAAAAGTGCTAATGCAATCCTTTGTAATCCTTAGTTCCTTTAGGTTTGTAAGGTTAAACAAACTTATGTTTGTGTCCGTGAGACGACCATCAACGCGTTTCACCACTTATCATGGCTTTCTCATATTTAACCTTAAACCATGGTTTATTGTTCCGGGATATAGGTTCAACATTCCTGGGTATATAGCTGTTACATCTATTTGACCCTCCTCTGCTATTGCCCAGTGAGGATAACAGGTTATCAGGTAATAAGATAAACTTGTAAACTATACTCTTTTTATTTATGCAAATTATGATTTTTTGCCGAAAGATCTAATTACAAAATGTTTACTGTCCCTTTAATAACATCCAAGGTATGAACCAGACTTAAAGGGATATTCCAGCCAAAATTGGAATCCACATGGATTAATTTCAGTTTTGAATAGAAGCATTTTTGTAATATACAGTACATGTATTAGCAAAAATGCTTTTAATAAGTTATAGATGTTTCAAAAGTGTATTTAAAATTGCACCGTGCTTGTACCATCTGGTAATGACTCAATTTGTTAATTTCTGACATGATACAGGCCCACTGACACGGTGAGCTGCTGCAGTATTTTAAATGCTGGTGCACTGTGAATATTTAGCTATTCTTCACATGCACGTGCAGGGAAAAATGTTAACACTAAAACTGATAACTTTTACTAGAAGCATTTTTGCCAATACACGTATATTACAAATATGTTTCTATTCAAAGATGTAATTGATCTATGTGCTTTTAAATTTTGACCGGAATGTCCCTTTAACTTTTTGCTTTTTATTTTTTATCAGTTTATAAATATCTTACAATGATCATTTTATTTATTTATTTAACTGTAATATTTGTATCGTGTTTTATAGATTTTGATAATATTGAATTTGTGCTTGATTTTTGTTCCTTGATTATTTCCTATTAAAAAAAATGTTTTGCGAACTAATGTTCCATCTATAGACTGTTAGACGTTATGTGCATTCAGCACAAAAACAGAACACATGACCACATATGTAAACACAAATCATCTGGGAAATACCAGCTGTTCTGGTTAGACAGTTAGTAACCAGCCTCATACGTCAGACTCTTCTGGGTGATAAAAACTGTAGCAATGAGGAACGATACAAAACAAACTTATGCTGCAACTGTATCATTTGAAAGCAAGCTGTGAATGTGTAAACAGGCACTTCATTCCAATAAATGATACAAAGTGAATTCTCAGGATATTAGTTCATTCAAAGTATGCAATGCATTTCTTATTTGTTATATTACATCCAAATTCAGATTTAAGCTTTAGAGTTTGTATTTTCAATACAACAATATTTCATTCCTATGTTTAGTTAGGTAAACACTGATTCATGTCTTAAAGGGATATAAAAGCATTTTTTATATATGTATAGTATGTATCAACAACTGAGGGACATTATACACTAGGGGGCATATTTATCAAGTTCCATATATGAAGCATTTACAAATATATTTGTGTTTATATGTGTATATTAACACATAAATATATATGTGTATAAGCATATATATTTATATTTGCTGCCCATCGCTATGTGACTTACCCCCTTCGCTACACTAGTTCTTTAGTGACTTTTTAAAGGTTAAAGGGAAATTGTAGTGTAAAAAATAGTTTTCTCCTTAATTTGTTCTCAATGCCTTGTTATACCAGCTGAAGAGGGAAGGATTATCTTATTTTTTATATAGCTGGTAAGTATATATCTATTAAATGAGCTGATTCTGCAGATCTGGTTACCATATCTTTCTATATATACACAAAACAAATACTAAGATGCTAATACTTTTATCATGGGTGGTGACTTCAGAAAGGAAAACCAGCTATGTCAGTTGTAAGAATAAACCTACAGGAGAAATACATAGAATACAATACATCTGTTATAACAAGTCACACGGAACACATTTAAGGCAAAAAAAGAAATGCTTCAAGTGCTCAGTTGCAAAATATATCGATTCAAAATATGATTTAAATCCAGCATTTTGCAGCATATATAGTTTTACATTGGATGAGCAAGCAAAATAAATTTGTTTATCCTAAAATGTAATTAATTACATTAATGCCTTCATGCGTAATTGAGTTTATTGTCCCTTTAAAAGAGTGGACTGAATTAGAGACTTAAAGTGAAAGTAAACTTTGATGAATGAAAGTCCGTTTTTTAAAAACACTATTAAAAACAGGGGCACTTTCATTCATCAAAGTTTACAAATCAGCTGTTTTGATTAAAAACTTACCTTTGTTTTTTTTTCACAGCCAGAGCAGCTTCCCTCTCCTGAAAATCCTCTCTTCACACATCAGCAATGACTAATCCGGCTTCCTCCAATCACAACATGGCCTCAGGCAATAACCACCCTGGGGGGGAAAGCTGTGATTGGAGGAAGCCGGATTAGTCATTGCTGACGTGTGAAGAGAGGATTTCCAGGAGAGGAAAGCTGCTGAAGTTGTGAAAAGAAAAAAAAGGTAAGGTTTTAATCAAAACGGCTGCTTTGTAAACTTTGATGAATGCAAGTGCCCCTGTTTTTAATAGTATTTTTTAAAAACATGCTTTCAATCTTCAAAGTTTACCTTCACTTTAAAGAGATACTAAGCCCAATTTTTTCTTTCTTTCATGATTCAGATAGAGCATGCAATTTTAAGCAACTTTCTATTTTACGCCTAGTATCATTTTTTTTCGTTCTCTTGGTATCTTTATTTGAAAAAGCAGGAATGTAAGCTTAGAAGCTGTCCCATTTTTGGTTCAGCCCCTGGGTTGCGCTTCCTGATTGGTAGCTAAATGTTGCCACAAATCAGCAAGCACTACCCAGGTGCTGAACCAAAAATGGGCCGGCTTCTAAGCTTACATTCCTGCTTTTTCAAATAAAGATACCAAGAGAATAAAGAAAAAATGATTATAGGAGTAAATTTTAAAGTTGCCTAAAATTGCATGTTCCATCTGAATCATGAAAGAAAAAAATTGTGTTTAGTATCCCTTTAAGTAAAAAAAATAGTATTTTCTCTAAAAGTCATAAAGGCCATGTGCTTCATTTCAGATCACTTAGAGACACGTTAAATGATATGGCTACAGCTGCGTCTGTATCCTTAAACCTGTCCAGTCTGTGTCCTCTAAAGTCTACAGTACAGATTAGTTGCTCAGAACAGATGGAAAATAACACCTGTCATGAAAAGAGGTTTGAAGTTTGGATTTGACAAACGCCTGTTAAAGGGATGTTAAACAGTTTGTTTCATTGTTGTAATAAAAAAAAAGCACTATGCAGTAGCTGATACTTAATAGAAATAATTGCAAGATGTATTATTCATTGTATTTAAATGGATTCTACTATTCATTGTATTTGGATATGGATTCTACCTTTTAATTCTTTTTTCCCTACATTTGTGCAGTGTCCTTTACTTCCTGTCACAGCGTTACAAGTGGGCCTAGATCAGTCAGAATGTAACCTAAGTTTCAAAGATGTCAGCTCCATATCACACTGGGGGCAGGGACTACACTGAGAATTTCTAAGTGATCATTTTGCAAGAAAACAAGTAAGTTATTTGCTGATTTTAATAGAATCTGTTTTCAGGTTTACTTTGATTTAACATATTTCTTTTTTATCGAAGGCGCACTGTTTATTATCCCTTTAACACATCAGTACTTATACTGACAGTCCCTCTCAAAATGGATTTTAACATATGTCTATAGATGGATCCAATGTGATCAACATTTTTAAACTGAAAGGTTTCAAATATTTATTTTGACTTTTATTATATTTTTTTTATGTAAAATGTTTTTCTTTAGCTTTCTCAACTTTTTAATATAATTTACCATCTACACTCCTATAATTCAAGCACTTAACACCTTGTCAAGTTTCAAGAGGGCAGATGTTCTTACTATGGAAACAGTGCTGAATTATTTCTGCTGCCACCAACTTTTTCAGCTAATTATTGTTACAATGTATTGTTTTAGATTGTAATTTGCCAATTCTAGAAATGTAATGCTTTATATAACAAAGCAGGGAAAATTTAGGGATGGTACTAGGAACCTGAATACAAATTTTGTACAGTTCCAAGATCTTAAAGGGACAGTGTACTATAACATTGTTTTTCCCTTAAAGGGACACTGAACCCAATTTTTTTTCTTTTGTGATTCAGATAGACCATGCAGTTTTAAGCAACTTTCTAATTTACTCCTATTATCAACTTTTTTTGTTCTCTTGCTATCTTTATTTGAAAAAGAAGGCATCTAAGCTTTTTTATTAGTTCAGACTCTAGACAGCACTTTTTTATTGGTGGATGAATTTATCCACCAATTAGCAAGACCAACCCAGGTTGTTCACCAAAAATGGGCTGGCATCTAAACTTACCAAGAGAATGAAGAAAATTTGATAATAGGAGTAAATTAGAAAGATGCTTAAAATGTTATGCTCTATTGAATAGCAAAAGAAAAAATTTGGGTTCAGTGTCCCTTTAATGTGTTTCCAATTACTTTTTTTTACCCGCTGCAGAGTATAAAATGTAAGAGATTTGCTTTTTTAAGGCTTATTTGTTTATATGAATTAGCTAATTTTGTGTTTTGAAGCCACAACCTAATAAAATGGGTTGAACTTGTAGGTATTATCAGATCTTATTAATGTATCACATTGTGTACATATACATGCTTCTTTATATTATATCTGTCCATAAACCAATCACCATACTTGGAGAGAACAATGGGAAATTAACATTATATTACCTTATGTCTTCTATACCCCACTGGGAGTGAAATTTCTTCTACTGGCTGTGTTAACACAGCTTGGCCAAGAGGCCAAAAACTTTCAAGATGAGTGGGGATACCACAGGCTAAATAAACTATTTCAAAGGCCAATATAAGGGTAATGGAAATACTTGTAAACAATTTAAAGGGACACTGAACCCAAAATGTTTCTTTCGTGATTCAGATAGAGCATGCAATTTTAAGCAACTTTCTAATTTACTCCTATTATCAATGTTTCTTCGTTCTATTGCTATCTTTATATGAAAAAGAAGGCATCTAAGCTTTTTTCTTGGTTCAGAACTCTGGACAGCAGTTTTTGATTGGTGGATGAATTTATCCACCAATCAGCAAGGACAACCTAGGTTGTTCACCAAAAATGGTCCGGCATCTAAACTTACATTCTTGCATTTCAAATAAAGATACCAAGACAATAAAGAACATTTGATAATAGGAGTAAATTATAAAGTTGCTTAAAATTTCATGCTCTATCTTAATCACAAAAGAAAAAAAATTGGGTTCAGTGTCCCTTTAATACACTCCGGCCTAGATTTAGAGTTGGGCGGTAGCCGTCAAAACCAGCGTTAGAGGCTCCTAACGATGGTTTTGGGCTACCGCTGGTATTTGGAGCCAGTCATTAAAGGGTCTAACGCTCAATTTCCAGCCGCGACTTTTCCATACCGCAGATCCCCTTACGTCAATTGCGTATCCTATCTTTTCAATGGGATCTTTCTAACGCCGGTATTTAGAGTCGTGGCTGAAGTGAGCGTTAGAAATCTAACGACAAAACTCCAGCCGCAGAAAAAAGTCAGTAGTTAAGAGCTTTCTGGGCTAACGCCGGTTTATAAAGCTCTTAACTACTGTGCTCTAAAGTACACTAACACCCATAAACTACCTATGTACCCCTAAACCGAGGTCCCCCCACATCGCCGCCACTATATTTTAATTTTTTAACCCCTAATCTTCCGCTCCGTACACTGCCGCCAACTACGTTATCCCTATGTACCCCTAATCTGCTGCCCCTAACACCGCCGACCCCTATATTATATTTATTAACCCCTAATCTGCCGCCCCCGCTATCGCTGACCCCTGCATATTATTATTAACCCCTAATCTGCCGCTCCGTACACCACCGCCACCCACATTATAGCTATGTACCCCTAATCTGCTGCCCCTAACACCGCCGACCCCTATATTATATTTATTAACCCCTAATCTGCCCCCCTCAACGTCGCCTCCACCTGCCTACACTTATTAACCCCTAATCTGCCGACCGAATCTCGCCGCTACTGTAATAAATGGATTAATCCCTAAAGCTAAGTCTAACCCTAACACTAACAACCCCCTAAATTAAATATAATTTAAATCTAACTAAATAAATTAACTCTTATTAAATAAATTATTCCTATTTAAAGCTAAATACTTACCTGTAAAATAAACCCTAATATAGCTACAATATAAATTATAATTATATTATAGCTATTTTAGGATTTATATTTATTTTACAGGTAACTTTGTATTTATTTTAACCAGGTACAATAGCTATTAAATAGTTAAGAACTATTTAATAGCTAAAATAGTTAAAATAATTACAAAATTACCTGTAAAATAAATCCTAACCTAAGTTACAATTAAACCTAACACTACACTATCAATAAATAAATTAAATAAAATACCTACAATTACCTACATTTAAACCTAACACTACACTATTAATAAATTAATTAAATACAATATCTACAATATCTACAAATAAATACAATTAAACCTAACACTACACTATCAATAAATTAATTAAATACAATATCTACAAATAAATACAATGAAATAAACTAACTAAAGTACAAAAAAAAAAAAAGAACTAAGTTACAAAAAATAAAAAAATATTTACAAACATCAGAAAAATATTACAACAATTTTAAACTAATTACACCTACTCTAAGCCCCCTAATAAAATAACAAAGCCCCCCAAAATAAAAAAATGCCCTACCCTATTCTAAATTAAAAAAGTTCAAAGCTCTTTTACCTTACCAGCCCTGAACAGGGCCCTTTGCGGGGCATGCCCCAAAGAATTCAGCTCTTTTGCCTGTAAAAAAAAACATACAATACCCCCCCCCCCCAACATTACAACCCACCACCCACATAACCCTAATCTAACCCAAACCCCCCTTAAATAAACCTAACACTAAGCCCCTGAAGATCTTCCTACCTTATCTTCACCTCGCCGGGTATCACCGATCGATCCTGGCTCCGAAATCTTCATCCAACCCAAGCAGGGGCTGGCGATCCATAATCCTGCGGCTGAAGAGGTCCAGAAGAGGCTCCAAAGTCTTCATCCTATCCGGGAAGAAGAGGCGATCCAGACCGGCAACCATCTTGATCCAAGCGGCATCTTCTATCTTCATCCGATGAGGAACGGCTCCATCGTGAAGACCTCCAGCGCGGATCAATCTTCTTCCTCCGACGTCCAACTGAAGAATGACGGTTCCTTTAAGGGACGTCATCCAAGATGGCGTCCCTCGAATTCCGATTGGCTGATAGGATTCTATCAGCCAATCGGAATTAAGGTAGGAAAATTCTGATTGGCTGATGGAATCAGCCAATCAGAATCAAGTTCAATCTGATTGGCAGATCTGTTAGGTGCAGACGTAGGAAGTGTTTCCCCATAGAAAACAATGGGGCTGCGTTAGGAGCTGAACGCGGCTTTTTTGCAGGTGTTAGGTTTTTTTTCAGCTCAAATGGTCCCATTGTTTTCTATGGGGGAATCGTGCACAAGCACGTTTTTTAAGCTGGCCGCGTCCGTAAGCACCGCTGGTATCTAGAGTTGCAGTGGTGTTAAATTATGCTCTACGCTCCCTTTTTGGAGCCTAACGCACTGAAAACCCAGCCATTCTGTGAACTCTAAATACCAGCGGTATTTAAAAGGTGCGGGGGAAAAAAGCACGCGTAGCTAACACACCCCTTTGGCCGCAGAACTCTAAATCTAGGCGTCCAGCAGGTAAAGTGGATAATTGGGAACAAATTAAAGGGGAAACATTTTTGAGTAAACTGTCCCTTTAACCCCCTTAGAACATGATAGATAAGGTGACTTTGGCTACAGTTCACCATGGTCAATAGGCATAACATATATACAGTATATACATACTGTATAATTCTATATGATCAGTCTAGCATGGGCAAGAGTTGGACACTCCAATATGGTTACATCATATCATACCTCACAGCAGTATGCTCGGACAGAACAGTGATGTGCTGTTTGTTACACTATGATTCACATAATATAATATTATAGTTAGAAATTATGCTTATGCAAATGCATAACTGTGGAGGTAAATTTAAAACAGTAGAGAGGAGCAGTGCCAATCCATGATGTAATTTGTTAATCAAGTTCCTCGGTTAGAAGTAAAGACTTAAAGTTATCTAAAGGGAAGGTGGCATCAACTTTCATATACAGTTATTAAATTGTGACCATTAAAGGGACAGTCTAATCAAAATTTAGCTTTCATGATTCACGATTTCATGATTCATGACTCACAATTCACTTTTATCATCAAATGTGCTTTGTTCTCTTGCTTAGGTTGGCCCTTGAAGGCCACCCCTTGTTTCAATGAATTTGGCAGTTTTTCACAGTTAGAGGGCGTAAGTTCATGTGTGCTAAACAGATAACATTGTTACCACGCCCATGGCATTACAAATGAGAGGGCACTGATATGCAAGTCCGTCAAAAGAACTGAAATAAGGGGGCAAACTGCAAAGGTTATCACAGATGTAAAAAGTATATTAATATAACCGTGTTGGTTATGAAAAACAGGGGAATGGGTATTAAAGTGATTATCTATCTTTTTACACAATAACAATTCTGGAGTAGACTGTCCCTTTAAATCATTTACACCAATGTTATTTATGGAGTTTCATGGCAGACATATTATGCTTGCTGAAATCTCTACTCTCATGTTTGACTATGCAACCAAAGTGATAGACCACAATGGAGCAGTAGATTATTATTATAATTTATTTGTATAGTGATACAAAATTCTGTAGCATTGGATGTAGCTTAGCTATATTTTAGAAAATTATTTTACACTGTCCCACACAATAAATTAATTGATGAATTGCATTGCTTTGGTCTAGCCTCAAAAATTGTGAAGTGGGTAGAATGCTAGATTGGGTATAGATGAACGTGTCTTAATTATTTATGTGTATTCAGAGGAGGGGCAGTTACTAGTGGTGTCCCTCAGGGGTCAGTTCTGGGGCTTGTTTTGTTTTACATATTTATCAGTGATTTTAGAAAAAAAGGCTACAGTAGAAGGTAATTCTGTTAGCAAAATATAGTAACATTTCTAATAGAGTTAATGATAGGGGCGGGGGGCATGAAATGGGAAGTGATATAAAAAATGAAGGATTGGACAAATGTCTGGGAACTAAAGTTCAGCATGACATGAAGGGCAAAATTAAGCATTTAGGAAAGAAAAATCCAAAGGTTAATTACAGAATCAGTGACATTTTACTGACTATTGTACCAGTGGAACTGGACTTGTTAATTGTTATTTTAGATTACGTGAAATGTGGTAAACAATGTAGTACTACAGCAAATAAGGCCAGTAAAATTATTGATTGTATGGATAGATGAATTTACAGCAGAAATAGTAAAGTTCTTATGCCATTTTGCAGGTCAGTAGATAAGCCTCATGTGTATTGTGTACAGTTACAAAGGTTATTTCTAGAGAAGAATACAAACACAGTGGAATATAATGAGAGCTACAAAAATGATACATGGTCTTAAAATTAAAACTTACAAAGAAAGGCATTGACTTAAAAATGTATAGCTTAGAGGGAAAAAGGTGATATGATAGAAACTTTCAAATCTATTAAAGGGCTTAATAAGGCTGAAGTTAAAAGTATTTTTCTGAAAGAGCAACATCAGAAAAAGGGGTCATCGTCTTAAGTTGAAGGGTAGCAGGTTCAGGTGTAATTAGTAGAAGTACTACTTCACAGAAATGGTAGTTGATTCATGGAATAAACTTCCATTCGAGGTGGTAAAGACAAACAGTGCGAGGAACTTCAAGAATGCCTGGGATAAGCATAAGTATATCCTACAAACTAATTAAGTTTACGCTTATAGGTATCATAGGCAGACTTGGCCTATGATGATCACACCATGTGATATATTATCAATCTTGACACTGCAATAAAAGCAACTTTACTAATAATAACCATCCTGATACAAAACCCAAAATGTTTCTTTCATGATTCAGATAAAGCATGCACCAATCAGCAGCTAGCTACCAGGAGTGCATTGCTGCTACTGAGCCTACCTAGGTATCATTTCAAAAAAATTGTACCCAGATAAAAAAGCAAATTAGATAACAGAAGTCAATTAGAAAGTTGTTTACAATTGTATGCTCTATCTGAATCATGACAGGTTCATTTTGACTTTACTGTCCCTTGAAAGTCTCTTTGCAATAGGATACTATGGAAATGTTTTAGGTAAAATATTTTCCTTTTTTACATAGAGATGTTCAGGTTTCTAGTCAGCTTTTTACAGATACACTGTGTCACTTTTTAGTGATTCAACATTTAGGTATCATGTCCCTTTAAGTTGTGTGCTGCTCTAGGCACTGAAAAATTTGCTTACCTCTCAAACAAGTTTAGCTCACATTTGCCTCATTTTTCCTCAGGTCAGGGATGCATGTAGAGGTCACGTATCACCAGACAACTATGGACTTTTAGTTTGTAATACAATTATAAGGACAGTAAAGTCAAAATTAAACTTCCATGATTCAGGTAATTTCAAACAACTTTCCAATTTACTAATTTGCTTCATTCTGTTGGTATCCTTTGTTGAAAGCATACACAGGCAGGCTCAGGATGCACTAATGGGAGCTCACAGCAGTGTATTGCTGCTCATTCAAGATATCAAGAGAACATAGCAAATTTGATAATAAACGTAAAATGGAAAGTTGTTTAAAACTGTATGTTCTGTCTGAATCATGAAAGAAAAAAATTGGCTAGATTTAGAGTTTGGCGTTAGCCGTCAAAACCAGCGTTAGAGGCTCCTAACGCTGGTTTTGGGCTACCGCTGGTATTTAGAGTCAGTCAGGAAAGGGTCTAACGCTCACTTTGCAGCCGCGACTTTTCCATACCGCAGATCCCCCTACGCCATTTGCGTATCCTATCTTTTCAATGGGATCTTTCTAACGCCGGTATTTAGAGTCGTGGCTGAAGTGAGCGTTAGAAATCTAAAGACAAAACTCCAGCAGCAGAAAAAAGTCAGGAGTTAAGAGCTTTCTGGGCTAACGCCGGTTTATAAAGCTCTTAACTACTGTGCTCTAAAGTACACTAACACCCATAAACTACCTATGTACCCCTACTAAACCGAGGCCCCCCCACATCGCCGCCACTCTATTAATATCTGCCGACCGCACACCGCCGCCACCTACGTTATCCCTATGTACCCCTAATCTGCTGCCCCTAACACCGCCGACCCCTATATTATATTTATTAACCCCTAATCTGCCGCCCCCAACGTCGCCGCCACCTACCTACAATTATTAACCCCTAATCTGCCGACCGGACCTCACCGCTATTATAATAAATGTATTAACCCCTAATCCGCCTCACTCCCGCTTCACTAACCCTATAATAAATAGTATTAACCCCTAATCTGCCCTCCCTAACATCGCCGACACCTAACTTCAAGTATTAACCCCTAATCTGCCAATCGGACCTCACCGCTTCTCTAATAAATGTATTAACCCCTAAAGCTAAGTTTAACCTTAACACTAACACCCCCCTAAGTTAAATATAATTTAAATCTAACTAAATAAATTAACTCTTATTAAATAACTTATTTCTATTTAAAGCTAAATACTTACCTGTAAAATTAACCCTAATATAGCTACAATATAAACAATAATTATATTGTAGCTATTTTAGGATTAATATTTATTTTACAGGCAACTTTGTATTTATTTTAACCAGGTAGAATAGCTATTAAATAGTTATTAACTATTTAATAGCTACCTAGTTAAAATAATTACAAAATTACCTGTAAAATAAATCCTAACCTAAGTTACAATTAAACCTAACACTACACTATCAATAAATTAATTAAATAAAATACCTACAATTAAATCTAACACTACACTATCAATAAATTAATTACATGAAATACCTACAAATAAATACAATTAAATAAACTAACTAAAGTACAAAAATTAAAGAAAGCTAAGTTACAAAAAATAAAAAAAATAATTACAAACATAATAAAAATATTACAACAATTTTAAGATAATTACACCTACTCTAAGCCCCCTAATAAAATAACAAAGCCCCCCAAAATAAAAAAATGCCCTACCCTATTCTAAAATTAAAATAGAAAAGCTCTTTTACCTTACCAGCCCTTAAAAGGGCCTTTTGCGGGGCATATCCCAAAGAATTCAGCTCTTTTGCCTGTAAAAAAAAACCATACAATACCCCCCCAACATTACAACCCACCACCCACATACCCCTAATCTAACCCAAACCCCCCTTAAATAAACCTAACACTAAGCCCCTGAAGATCTTCCTACCTTGTCTTCATCCAAGCCCAAGCGGTTGCTGGAGATCCATCATCCAGCTGAAGTCTTCTATCAAGCGGCAAGAAGAAGTCCAGAAGATGCTCCAAAGTCTTCACCCTATCCGGGCAGAAGAGGAGATCCGGACCGGCAACCATCTTGATCCAAGCGGCATCTTCTATCTTCATCCGATGACGAGCGGCTCCATCTTGAAGACCTCCAGCGCGGATCCATCCTCTTCTTGCGACGTCCTAAGTCCAAATGAAGGTTCCTTTAAATGAAGTCATCCAAGATGGCTTCCCTCGAATTCCGATTGGCTGATAGGATTCTATCAGCCAATCGGAATTAAGGTAGGGAAAATCTGATTGGCTAATTTAATCAGCCAATCGGATTGAACTTGAATTCTATTGGCTGTTCCGATCAGCCAATTGAATGCGAGCTCAATCTGATTGGCTGATTGGATCAGCCAATCGGATTGAACTTGAATCTGATTGGCTGATTCCATCAGCCAATCAGATTTTTCCTACCTTAATTCCGATTGGCTGATAGAATCCTATCAGCCAATCGGAATTCGAGGGACGCCATCTTGGATGACGTCATTTAAAGGAACCTTCATTCGGACTTAGGACGTCGCAAGAAGAGGATGGATCCACGCTGGAGGTCTTCAAGATGGAGCCGCTCGTCATCGGATGAAGATAGAAGATGCCGCTTGGATCAAGATGGTTGCCAGTCCGGATCTCCTCTTCTGCCCGGATAGGATGAAGACTTTGGAGCCTCTTCTGGAATTCTTCTTGCCGCTTGATAGAAGACTTCAGCCGGATGATGGATCTCCAGCCCCCGCTTGGGCTTGGATGAAGACTTCAAAGCCTGGAACGATCGGTGATACCTGGCATGGTGAAGACAAGGTAGGAAGATCTTCAGGGGCTTAGTGTTAAGTTTATTTAAGGGGGGTTTGGGTTAGATTAGGGGTATGTGGGTGGTGGGTTGTAATGTTGGGGGGGGTATTGTATGTTTTTTTTTACAGGCAAAAGAGCTGAATTCTTTGGGGTATGCCCCGCAAAAGGCCCTTTTAAGGGCTGGTAAGGTAAAAGAGCTTTTCGATTTTAATTTTAGAATAGGGTAGGACATTTTTTTATTTTGGGGGGCTTTGTTATTTTATTAGGGGGCTTAGAGTAGGTGTAATTATCTTAAAATTGTTGTAATATTTTTATTATGTTTGTAATTATTTTTTTTATTTTTTGTAACTTAGCTTTTTTATTTTTTGTACTTTAGTTAGTTTATTTAATTGTATTTATTTGTAGGTATTTCATGTAATTAATTTATTGATAGTGTAGTGTTAGATTTAATTGTATGTATTTTATTTAATTAATTTATTGATAGTGTAGTGTTAGGTTTAATTGTAACTTAGGTTAGGATTTATTTTACAGGTAATTTTGTAATTAGTTTATCTAGGTAGCTATTAAATAGTTATTAACTATTTAATAGCTATTGTACCTGGTTAAAATAAATACAAAGTTGCCTGTAAAATAAATATTAATCCTAAAATAGCTACAATATAATTATAATTTATATTGTAGCTATATTAGGGTTTATTTTACAGGTAAATATTTAGCTTTAAATAGGAATAATTTATTTAATAAGAGTTAATTTATTTAGTTAGATTTAAATTATATTTAATTTAGGGGGTGTTATTGTTAGGGTTAGACTTAGCTTTAGAGGTTAATACATTTATTAGAGTAGCGGTGAGGTCCGGTCGGCAGATTAGGGGTTAATACTTGAAGTTAGGTGTCAGTGATGTTAGGGAGGGCAGATTAGGGGTTAATACTATTTATTATAGGGTTATTGAGGCGGGAGTGAGGCGGATTTGGGGTTAATACATTTATTATAGTAGCGGTGAGGTCCGGTCGGCAGATTAGGGGTTAATTATTGTAGGTAGCTGGCGGCAACGTTGTGGGGGGCAGATTAGGGGTTAATAAATATAATATAGGGGTAGGCGGTGTTAGGGGCAGCAGATTAGGGGTACATAGGTATAATGTAGGTTGCGGCGGTGTACGGAGCGGCAGATTAGGGGTTAAAAATAATATGCAGGGGTCAGCGATAGCGGGGGCGGCTGATTAGGGGTTAATAAGTGTAAGGTTAGGGGTGTTTAGACTCGGGGTACATGTTAGGGTGTTAGGTGTAGACTTAGAAACTGTTTCCCCATAGGAAACAATGGGGCTGCGTTAGGAGCTGAACGCTGCTTTTTTGCAGGTGTTAGGTTTTTTCAGCTCAAACTGCCCCATTGTTTTCTATGGGGGAATCGTGCACAAGCACGTTTTTTAAGCTGGCCGCGTCCGTAAGCACCACTGGTATTGAGAGTTGCAATGGCGGTAAATATGCCATACGCTCCCTTTTTGGAGCCTAACGCAGCCCTTCTGTGAACTCTAAATACCAGCGGTATTTAAAAGGTGCGGGAGAAAAAAAGCCAGCGTTAGCTACGCGGGTCGTTACCAACAAAACTCTAAATCTAGCCGAATGTGTTTTGTGTCCCTTTATAATAAATAAATAAATAAAACATGTAGGTATTATAGTAATAGGAAGGCATCATCAGATTTGCTGCCCCACTAAATCATGCCCAGTCATAATTGTTGTAGGCCAAAACACACCCCTGGTATAAAGTTCTGAGTGTGCTTGTTCTTGATTCCAAATATGTATGTTGCTGTATGTATAATATAGGGGTATGGCTGACAAGATGAGAACTTCTTGCAATAATTGTATATGAGATTATACAGGAATAAAATGGCAGTATTCTATGTAAGTTTTAACTGGGTGACAAAAGAAAATATTGAAGTCAACAACAATGAAAAATACTGCTTCATGATTAATTATGCCAAAGCTGTCAGGTCTGTGCTAGGTTGGTTGTGCACACAGGCCCGTCTGTTAAGGTAAGTTATATTCTACTTTTTGTACCCAGTTTAATGAAGTAATTTCCTCAGGAGGAGCTTAGCTCATTTATATGATTTTACTTTGGTAAACTAATATTACATTGTGCATTTCATCTCTTTTTCATACCAGATATACTTCTGACACTTCAGCATACCCTGCAGACACTCCACCTACAGAAAAAGGTTCAAAGACATCAACAAAAGGCAACTGTTTGCCCTGAGGCGGGACTGGAGCTGCCTGTTTTTCTGATGTGTCTTAAAGGGTCGTGTTGCCAGCTGTGCATGTGATAGCTTAGCTTTGTTTGCAGTATTCTGCACACAATGACAGTTTGTAGGAAACCATAAAAGCAGAAGAAGCTTCGTTTTGTGGCAAATTCCAACAAGAATTTGCAATCAGATAACAGTTGCTAAACTACACCTGCATGTATAGTAATTTGCACGTGAACAACAACAAAAAAAATAATAATAATGAATGTTCCTGTTTATTTACTGGAGCTGGTTGTAACTTGCCACTAACTCTTTATCAGCCTTTTACTATCGTTTTCTAAATCCTAAATAAATATGTTAGCCTTCAAATAATATGGGGGGGGGGGGGGGAGAGAGCAAAACATGTTTCGAGAAAAAATAAATCACTTTGCTTTGAAGAAAGAAATGGGATTTTCCTAAAACATTTTAATTAAAGGGAAAAAAGGTCAAAATGTAAATGTGCATTGGTGTATTTCAATTTGAAGTATAAATATATTTTCATTAGCAAAAATGCTTCTAGTAAAAGCTATTACTGATTTTCTGCGGCATATGCACATATCCTGTGAAGGCCCAGGCACCAGTATTCAAACCCAATGCCTGCTCAGAGAACTGGCGGTGGTGCGTATTGCTTCTAAAGACATAATCTGTGTCATACAAGCCACTGCTGACTCTCTGAGAAGCTTTGGTGCTCTATCCCTTTAAATTATAATAAAAAGGGTCTCCTAATGCACAAAAAAATGAAATGCACTGAATTGTAGAGCATGCAAGTGGGTTTTGTGGGGTTTTCAAAACTTGAAACCCATTTTTTTTTCATTATTCAGATAGGCCTAGATTTGGAGTTTTGTCGGTAACGACCCGAAAAACTAACGCCGGCTTTTTTCTGGCCGCACCATAAAAATAACTCTGGTATCGAGAGTCCACATAAAGGCTGCGTTAGGCTCCAAAAAAGGAGCGTAGAGCTTTTTTAACTCTCGATACCAGAGTTGCTTACGGACGCGGCCAGCCTCAAAAACATGCTCGTGCACGATTCTCCCATAGGAAACGACCTAGCACGCTGTGTGCTCCGACTACCCGCAGCTCCGTTACAGCACTGAGCCTCCTGTGGTCCCCTGGTGGATCCAAATAACGACAACTCCGGAGCAGGCCCATCTCACTGCCGGTCGCCCCAGACACGTCATACTAGGCGACACAGCGGCAGGCACGCAGCACGACTGGGCGCACAGACACGTAAGACGTCATCACCGGCGACGACGCGGAGGATAGACTGCATCATACCACGCCGAAGACGGGTTCCTTCCCCACAGCAGCAGGAACTTTGCAACACAGGTGTCTATTTCAGCGGGCCTACAGAGGAGCAGAGACAAAGCGACTACCTATGAGAGCCAGCAGGAAATTACAGTAGCACTCACGCATCACTCTCTGTAATCACAACTTTCCAGCAGACACAACCCCAAAGAGGGACTTGGCCTGATATCACCAAACAGGTAGCTATATGCTCTGGATCGTTGTTCATTTATCTGTTCGCTTATTTTGTCTTAAAACACCAGCTCTTGTATCTTGTGCCACCGCAAACACGGTCAGCTCAGTTTCCACTGACCGACACACTCACGCTGACCATAACGACACTGCATCTAATAGACACCTGTTGTGATACAATATAGTATTGGTCATTTCACCTATACAGGACTGAACTCTAACAACCGATAAGAGAGACAGCATCATCTTTGTTTCTTAAACTGGTTTTGCTCATTATTCTGTTCTCTCTTTAGTTACACATCTTTCATTGATATACAATGGCCGAATTGCCAGAAACTGTAACTACACACCCCACAGGGGAATCCTCTGATGATAAACGCAGGCATATTTTGGCCACAGCACTTCAAGGGGCTAATGCTTTACCGACAGTACCTAGGGAAGAAAATTTGCCCTCATTATTTTCAGGCCTGGAGAAACTCCGATTTAAGGAGACCAATCTTTGGTGGGACATAGAATTCTTGGACTTATATATTAAGGAGGGGAAGGTCCCACGTGGGCTAAGGATGAAAAAATTCCCCTCCTTCGCCCAACAACTACCAGAGTTCATGGAGGAGTGGAACCACACTCTAACCAGATGTTCCATGACCCTTATGAACCAACTACTGAGACATAAAAGACAGGAGATCTAATCCTGACTGAAATCAAAGCCACAGAGACTCTCATTCAACCTTTTGAGGCCACTACCCAATATAAAGATTACACAGTCCAACTTGAGGAAACCATCAACAAATTAGATATGGACTTATCTAGCAGAAAAGTGTCTAAATATAATCGTGACACTAAGGACTATGACCTCAACATAGTTTACTCATGGCAACAACTCAGGCCCACCAGGGGGAGGGGGAATCCCAACACCCCTAAGAATAGTAATAAAAAACGTAGGGGCAACACAAATGGGAAGAGAGTCACTTTTTCTAGTATAGAAGCTACTGACTCAGAAACATCTCTCCCACAATCCCCCAGCACTCCTACAGCTGAGCCTAGTGAACCCTCCACCTCTGCCAACATAGACACTAGTGTCCCCACTAGAACGACTCTGGCCACCCTTGTTAAATCACCCAGCCAAACCAGCACCCCCAAAGCATCTAGTCAGGCACATTGTTACCCCAGCAGGGCAGCCTCAAAAAACAAAAAGAAATAACGAATGTAATTAATCTATCAAAAATTGAATTCACACCTGCACAGATTTCTATACTTAATAAAGGACTCACTTTTGCACCCAGCACGAATTTCGATGTCTTTTCTACTGTTATAGACATCAACAGATTAGTGCGCAAACTTACACTAAGGAAACACTTTTCTGAGACACACATGGAGAATTCTCCTCCAGAGCCTCCCCCAACACTTTCAGCCAACATTCACTCAGGCCTGCTATTTAGAGACCAATGCGATTTTAACACACTGTTATCATTACAAAGTAACACCTCCAGTCCCTCACTATCCACACATAATTTCCCACACAAAGACCGTTCATTCTTTTACCCTGTTCAGGCCAGAAGCCCCAATATCGAATTATATCAAGATACTGTACTGAGAGACATCATATCACTCCACGAGACCACAAAAGACACTCACACAACAGTCAAACACAATATTACCCATGAGGAAAAAAATGCACTGGCAGAACTAGAGATTAACCCTGACATAGTAATCACACAGGCCGACAAGGGTGGGGCTGTAGTGATCCTCAACACTACTGATTATATGGAAGAAATTGATGTGCACCTTGGGGACACTTCCACCTACACACGTTTAGGCTATGACCCCACCTCTAGGTTCAGCCTAGAACTGCTTTCGTTCCTGGATACGGCCCTAGAGAATGGTTTCATTACCAAGGAAACCATGGAATATCTATTCGTAGAGCACCCTCTGATTCCAACCTTCAGGGTCGTGCCCAAGATACACAAGACCCTGACCAGACCCCCAGGGAGACCCATAGTGGCTAGCATGGGGTCCCTATGTGAGAGACTGGGGGCCTGGCTAGATTCAGTCCTTCAACCCATAGTTACCTCACTGCCAGGCTACATTAGAGATAGTGCACACCTTCTTTACCAACTGAATGACATCAAGTGGCAACCCACTTTTCAGTGGCTCACCATAGATGTGACAGCCCTCTACTCCAGTATACCCCACTCAAAGGGACTGGAGGCCTTGGGTAAAATGATTAGGAGATATACTTCATTCTCTGACGAATACATCCAATTTGTAGTTTCCACTGCCAAATTCCTTCTCTCACACAACTACTTTGTCTCTGGGGGGGAATTCTACTTGCAGAATTGTGGCACAGCCATGGGGGCAAAATTTGCCCCCGCATATGCCAATTTATACATGGGCTGGCTGGAACTTAACAGCATTTATGCTGATGACTTCCCCCTCAGGGACAATCTAGTTGTGTATGGCCGATATATTGACGACCTTATAGTCATTTGGAATTCAGACAACCAGACAGAGGTACACACTCTGGTAGACCTCCTCAATGACAACCAGTTTAATCTTAAATTTACATATTCATCATCACCCAATTCTATAGCTTATTTAGATTTACATCTTTACATAGATGAAGGATCTAACATCGTGTCCACAATATACAGGAAGACCCTAGCACGTAACACCATACTTAGAGCAGACTCCTGCCATGTTAGACACACTATCAGGGGCATCCCCAAAGGCCAATACATTAGGGCGCGTAGAAACTGCTCTAACATTCAACAGTATAGGATACAGGCAGATGCAATCACCCAGAGACTTCTAGAGAGGGGGTACAATAAGAAGTCACTAATACAAACAGCCAATCAAGTGAGCAAAATAGAGAGGCAGACTCTGTTCTCAAGCTACTCTACTAGAAATACTGCTAATACTACAAAGAAAAACGTATCTACTGATGACATTGTCTTTTCTACCCAATACAGCAGACAATTTGATGAGGTCTGCAAAATAGTACTTAAATACCTTCCCATTCTCCAGAGTGATGCCAAACTACAACATATAACCAAACAACAAATTAAATGTGTAGCAAAGAAGGCCCCCACAGTGGGAGACAGGGTTAGAAAACATTTTACTAACAAACCCACACCTGTGACACACTGGCTCAGCCTCAGCAAAGGCTTTTTCAAATGTGGCCACACCTGCAAGAGTTGTAATTACACTCAGAAAACAGACCAATTCACTTCTTCCAGCACGGGTAAAACATTTCCTATCAAACAAAGAATAGACTGCACTACCCGTTTTGTAGTATACTTAATCACATGCCGGCAGTGCTCCCACCAATATGTAGGTCTTACCACACGACCACTTAAGGACCGAATCAGACAACACTTATTATCTTTAGAAGATGAAATTCCGAGAACCCCTGTAGCTAAACATTTTCGGTCTCATGGCAATCATATTAAACATCTTTTCAAATTTATAGGCATCGAACATATTCACAATGACATCAGAGGAGGGGATAGGGCTGGGAAACTTCAGAAGAGAGAGGCATATTGGATATTTACCCTTCGTACCAAATTTCCCCATGGCATTAATATGAGACAAGACCTTGACCTTTTCATAGACTAGGTCCGATATATGCCCTACCAGCAGGGGTATCCCTTGCCCCTCCCCTTAAACTTCTTTCCTCCCCCTATTTCCCCTCATTACCTTTCCCTCCTCTCTTTTTGTCTCACACTATAGTCCAGGCCCAGGAATATCTGACCCTAGGTTATTGTTTTATTTAGACTATTTTTAGTGTTCCCTTTGTCCTTAACTGGTTTGTAACTTATACCTTACATCCAGTATATTTTTCTGGTTTATAACTTATACCTTACATTCAGTCTATTCTTTCTTCAATGGCCATTGCTAATTTTAGAATTGCATACCGCTCCAATTCAGCAATTATTTTCTCTGATTCGACCTCTGCATCCCCCACCCGGGTTTCTGTTTTATCACAAAGAGGTTTCCCAGAGCTGGCAAGTAATGTCCAATGGTTCAGTTTCTCTTTCCCCCCTTGGCCCTGACACGAAAACTAGGTATTCACTCTATACACTGTGTCCACTTGTCTGGCCATCTTGGGCTCATAGAAACCATTACCCCCTTGGCCTTGCCTAAGCATCCTACCTATTACTCTACCTATGCAGCTATGATATGGCCATAGTAAACTCCTAATTATTACTACCATTTTCATTTTTCTCCTTTTTTCCTTCTTCTTCATTTTTAACATTTAATTTAATTTTATATTCAATTTTTTTTAATTTTACATGCCCTATTCACATATGTTTCATTCTCCATATGCCTTATTGTTAATATTAATTTTTTCAATAGCAAGATACCTCTCTAGGTAGGCACATATTGCCCTAACCTAGCAATTTTAGAGCCCTTAACCAATGTATTCCCTTTTTTCTTTCTCACTCACAGGTGAGACCCTGTGATATATAGGAATAATGCCTTCCCTAAAACCATTTGTCTACTCAAAACTCAGTTCCATAACTAACAATCTATACTCAGTTCCATAACTCACAACGAGAATCTTATGGTACAGTAAACATTACAAGTGTCTCGGTTACCAAGATAGGAACTCAATGTTATGAAGAAAACTAACCCATAAAATTTAAGAATAACCTATCAATGGTTTTTTGTGGCCTAAGGGCCAGATTATTTTAAAGATACTTCAGATACAGAACTTAGCAGCATGTTGACTAATATTACAAGGCATACAGAAAAGATAGGAACTGAATATAGAATAAATAATAAAAATAGAAAATTAAAAACAAAAAATAAATACAACAAATAATAACTTACACTAACACATGACACCAATACAGAAAAATGAATAAATAACAAAATAAAAAAACAAAAAAACAAAAAAACACAAAAAAAGTAGTAACAGCAATCACACTGTCAGCCGCTCTGGAATCAATCCGGGATGTAACCCAACTGCTAGCGTGAATTGAAAGCACACGCTAGCACACTGAGAAATATCCAGGACGTGACCCACTCAGGAAGCAGATTAGAAGATAACAAAAATGAATATTGTTCCAGAATGCAGGAAAGCCACAAAGGATAAAACGTCCCTTTAAGTAGTACAAAGAACAAAAAGGAAATGCTCTTACTTTGAAGCTTCTGAAAAAGGTCCTCTTTAGCAGGCTTGTAAAACAAAGGAAAAGTTCTCTTTTGCAGCTTGTAAAAGTATAATGTCCCTTTAAGCAGGTTTATAATAAACAGAAAGGCAAAGTTCTCTTTTGCAGCTTGTAAAAGTAAATGTCCCTTTTAAGCAGGTGTATAACAAACAGAAAGGCAAAGTTCTCTTTTGCAGCTTGTAAAAGTAAATGTCCCTTTTAAGCAGGTGTATAACAAACAGAAAGGCAAAGTTCTCTTTTGCAGCTTGTAAAAGTAAATGTCCCTTTTAAGCAGGTGTATAACAAACAGAAAGGCAAAGTTCTCTTTTGCAGCTTGTAAAAGTAAAATGTCCCTTTAAGCAGGTCTTGTTTAACAAAGAATAGGTTTAAAGGTAAAGGCCAAAGCAAGGTCAGGCAGGCAGAAGTCGGCATCCAAATATCAGCAAAAGGTATAGGCAAAAGACAGGGTCAGGCAAGCAGAAGTCGGCATCCAAGTGTCAGCAAAAGGGTAATAGCTACAGGCAAGGTCAGGCAGGCAGAAGTCAATGTCCAAATATCAGCAAGTAGGGATTAGGCAAGAGGCTTGGTCAGGCAGGCAGAAGTCGGTACACAGAAGAATAAAACTGATATGGTACTCACAATCCAGGGAAACAAACAAACGGGCCCAGATTCAGATCTCCCGCCGAGATTTAAAGGGCAGGAGCGTAACCGTCATCAGAGGGGTGTGAGAGAAAGCGTCATGTTGCTAAGCAACATGACGTCAGAGACACAGAGGAGTTCCGGGAGCCGCGGCGACACGGCGATGAACGGAAGCGCTCATGACAGCACCCCCTCCTCAAGGGCCCCTCCGGGGGACAGGACCAGGTCTATCAGGATGAGTCTTGTGGAAGGTCTTGACCAATATTGGAGCATTTACTTGATGAGCAGGTTCCCAAGAACGTTCCGTGACTGGATAACCCTTCCAATGAATGAGATAATACAATTTCTTGCCCCGCAATTTGGAATCTAGAATATGGCTGATCTCAAACTCAGGATGTCCATGCACCAATAACGGTGGAGGTTTAGAAAAAGGCTTAGAATACCTGTTAATCATCACAGGTTTTAAAAGAGAAACATGGAATACCGGATGGACTTTGAGAGACTTGGGTAAAGCTACCCGATAAGCAGTGGAACATACCTGACCCAGTATTCGGAAAGGACCCACATATCGTGGTCCCAATTTGTTAGAAGGTTGTTTCAGGCGAAGAAATCGAGAGGAAATCCAAACTTTATCACCAGGGCGATATTTGGGAGCCTTTTTTCCGTCGAAGATCCGAAAAGAACTTGTAACGTCTAGAAGTTACAGAAAGAATACGATGTATCTTCTGCCAATGTCGAGTTAATCTTCGGGCTGTAAGATCAGAAGCAGGATTCACTGTGGAGGAAGTATGCAAAGGGAACGTCCTAGGCTGATATCCGTAAGCTGCATGAAAAGGAGAAGTCTGAAGGGAGGAATTGTACCGGGCATTATGGGCCAATTCAGCCAAAGGAAGGTAAGAAGTCCAGTTAGAATGATAATGATCCACATAATGTCTAAGATATGTTTCAAGACACTGGTTTACTCTTTCAGTCTGACCATTCGATTGTGGGTGGTGAGAAGTAGAGAGAGATATAGTAGTACCAAAATGTTTACAAAGTGACCTCCAAAATCGAGAAACGAATTGTACCCCTCTATCTGAAACAATATCAAGAGGAAATCCATGGATTCTTACAATATGTAGAATAAAAAGTTCAGAGAGTCTTTTGGCAGATGGTAATCCTGGCAAGGGTACAAAATGAGCCGTCTTAGTGAACCTGTCGACCACCACCCAGATAGTATTGTTCCCAGTGGACAAGGGAAGATCGGTAATAAAGTCCATGGATACATGAGTCCAAGGCTGGTGAGGTATAGGCAATGGTTGGAGTAATCCTGAAGGAAGTTGGCGTGGAGTTTTGTTCATGGCACATTGTGTGCATACTGAGACGTAATCCTTCACATCTTGAGAGAGTGTAGGCCACCAGACATGTTGTTTGAGGTTTCGAGTGGTAATACTGATGCCAGGATGTCCAGAAAGGGGACTATCATGAGCCCAAAATAAAATCTTGGAACGAAGGCGTTCAGGAACAAAGAGTAAACCATTGGGAGGTTTACAGGACAAAGGAAGACGCTCTTGAGCGGACTGTAATTCTTGTAACCAAGAAGTTGTTAACTGGGCAATGACTTCATGAGGTTGGAGAATGGTACCAGACTCAGGAACTGGGGTATCTTGAAATTGTCTGGAAAGTGCGTCTGCTTTAATATTTTTTGAACCAGGTATGTAAGACAAATTATAGTGAAACCGAGAGAAGAATAAGGACCAGCGTGCTTGCCTGGAATTTAGTCGTTTGGCTGTTTGGAGATACAGAAGGTTCTTATGATCAGTAAGTATAGTAAATGGCAAAGAAGTACCTTCCAGCCAATGTCTCCATTCATCCAATGCCATCTTGATAGCAAGCAACTCTTTATTCCCTACGTCATAGTTAAATTCGGAAGGAGTGAATTTTTTAGAGAAAAAAGCAACAGGATGAATCCTTCCAGTCTCTGGTATTCGTTGAGACAGAACCGCTCCAGCAGCAACAGAGGAAGCATCCACCTCCAGAATAAATTGAAACTCAGGATTTGGATGACGAAGGATAGGAGCTGAGGAAAAAGCTTCTTTGAGAGATTCAAAAGCTTCTATAGCCTCAGACGGCCATACTTTACAGTTTTGTCCTTTTCTTGTGAGAGAAGTAAGAGGAGAAGTAATAGTAGCAAAATTCTTGATGAACTTTCTGTAATAATTGGCGAAGCCTAGGAAACGTTGTAAAGCCTTCAAAGAATCAGGTCTAGGCCAATCCAAAATGGCAGAAAGTTTAGTAGGGTCCATTTCGAATCCAGATGCCGATATTACATAACCCAGAAAGGGTATGGATTTTTGATGGAAAGAACATTTCTCCAGTTTAGCAAACAGATGGAATTCTCTTAGACGTTGAAGTACTTTCTTGACGTGGTGCACATGATCTTGGTGGTTCTGAGAAAAAATTAAGATGTCGTCCAGGTATATGATAACAAAAATATTCAAAAAATCACGAAAGATCTCATTTACAAAATGCTGGAAAACCGCCGGAGCATTGCATAGCCCAAAGGGCATGACCAAATATTCATAATGCCCAAATCGAGTGTTAAAGGCAGTCTTCCACTCATCTCCTTTGCGTATACGGATCAAGTTGTATGCACCACGTAGGTCGAGTTTGGTGAAAATGGTGGCTCCCTGAAGATAAGTAAAAAGTTCAGGAATAAGGGGCAGAGGATAACTGTTCTTGATGGTAATCTGATTCAATCCACGATAATCAATACAGGGTCTTAATCCGCCATCCTTTTTTCCCACAAAAAAGAAACCAGCCCCTACAGGGGAAGAGGAGGGTCGAATAAATCCTCTAGCCAGATTGTCTTTTATATATTCTTCCAGAGCCATGTTTTCTGGTTTAGAAAGTGGATATGTTTTGCCTCGAGGATAGGCAGCCCCAGGAAGGAGGTCAATGGGACAATCAAAAGGGCGATGAGGAGGAAGACGTTGCGCTTCTTTTTTGGAGAAGACATCCACAAAGTCATGGTAATGCATAGGTAAGGATTCCGGAGTTTCAACTGTGAGAGCAATAGTGAGTGGTAACTTAGTAATCTCTTGAAGACATTTAGTCTGGCATGTAGATCCCCAGGAAGTGAGTTCACCGAAAGTCCAAGAAAAAATGGGATTGTGAATCTGGAGCCAGGGTAATCCCAAGATAATGGGAAATTGCGGAGTGGGAATGACATCGAAACAAATTGTCTCAGAATGAAGTATTCCTACGGTGAGGATTAAGGGTTGAGTAGAAAACTGAATGTATCCAGAACCCAAAGGATCTCCACTGACCGTAGAGACTGAAATGGAATACTCCTTCTTTAGTAAGGGTATAGAATGAGTAGAAACAAATGTAGAGTCAATGAACACACCTCCAGCACCAGAATCAATTAGGGCTTGGGTATAGATCTTCTTTTGTCCAATTAGAAGAGTTACTGGAACAAAGAGTTTCTTGTATAGGGAATGACCACTATTTTGGCTTAACTCAGTTCCCTGGACTAGAGTTAAGCCCTGGCTTTTACTGGCCTAGTAGGACAATCCCTTAATAAATGTCCTTTAAGGCCACAGTACAGACATAAGCCAAGAGTCCGTCTTCTTAAGCGTTCAGTCTCAGTTAATTTTATACTTCCTACTTCCATGGGTTCAGCCTGATCAGTAGTAGGAGAGGCTGGAGTGACTGGACTAGAAAAACGAGGAGCTAAACGAAAAGGAGTTCGAGTGGCAGTCCTCTGTGTTCTATCCTTTTCTTGTTGGCGTTCACGAAACCTGGCGTCGAGACAGATACAGAGATTTATTAAGGCTTCTAAGGACTCTGGAAGTTCACGATACACCAATTCATCCTTGAGACGCTCAGAAAGTCCTTTACGGAAAGCGGCTCTGAGTGCTCCCTGATTCCAAGTGGTTTCAGAGGCAAGGGTGCGGAACTCAATTGCATATTGAGAGACTGGTTGATTTCCTTGACGTAAATCCAGGAGAGTTGCTTCCGCAGCGGATGACCTTCCAGGTTTATCGAATACGTTTGAGAATGTAGATAGAAATGTATCAACATCCAACAGTATAGGATCATTCTTTTCTAGCAAAGGTGACACCCAAGCCAAGGCTTTTCCTTTCATTAAGGAAATAAGAAACGTGATTCTAGAAGAGGCAGTAGCAAAGAGAGTAGGGCTATTTCGGAAATGAAGACGGCATTGATTCAAAAAGCCTCTACATTCTTCAGGATTCCCATCATATTTATCCGGAAGAGGAATCCTGGGACTTAGTTGTACCTGAGACTGATTGTTAGGAATCGGAGGAGGTAATGCCTCAATCGGATTTGGATTGGGATTAGGATTGGGAGGTGCGGTAGCAACCAAATTTTGTAATAGAGCAGTAATTTGATCAAGTTTAGTGTCCAGAGACTGCAAGTGAGTGGCATGAGAACCCAAGAGCTGTCCCTGGTGAGCCACGGCCATAGATAATTCAGTGGGGTCCATTTTTATGGCCCGTTTGTAATGTCAGCCGCTCTGGAATCAATCCGGGATGTAACCCAACTGCTAGCGTGAATTGAAAGCACACGCTAGCACACTGAGAAATATCCAGGACGTGACCCACTCAGGAAGCAGATTAGAAGATAACAAAAATGAATATTGTTCCAGAATGCAGGAAAGCCACAAAGGATAAAACGTCCCTTTAAGTAGTACAAAGAACAAAAAGGAAATGCTCTTACTTTGAAGCTTCTGAAAAAGGTCCTCTTTAGCAGGCTTGTAAAACAAAGGAAAAGTTCTCTTTTGCAGCTTGTAAAAGTATAATGTCCCTTTAAGCAGGTTTATAATAAACAGAAAGGCAAAGTTCTCTTTTGCAGCTTGTAAAAGTAAATGTCCCTTTTAAGCAGGTGTATAACAAACAGAAAGGCAAAGTTCTCTTTTGCAGCTTGTAAAAGTAAATGTCCCTTTTAAGCAGGTGTATAACAAACAGAAAGGCAAAGTTCTCTTTTGCAGCTTGTAAAAGTAAATGTCCCTTTTAAGCAGGTGTATAACAAACAGAAAGGCAAAGTTCTCTTTTGCAGCTTGTAAAAGTAAAATGTCCCTTTAAGCAGGTCTTGTTTAACAAAGAATAGGTTTAAAGGTAAAGGCCAAAGCAAGGTCAGGCAGGCAGAAGTCGGCATCCAAATATCAGCAAAAGGTATAGGCAAAAGACAGGGTCAGGCAAGCAGAAGTCGGCATCCAAGTGTCAGCAAAAGGGTAATAGCTACAGGCAAGGTCAGGCAGGCAGAAGTCAATGTCCAAATATCAGCAAGTAGGGATTAGGCAAGAGGCTTGGTCAGGCAGGCAGAAGTCGGTACACAGAAGAATAAAACTGATATGGTACTCACAATCCAGGGAAACAAACAAACGGGCCCAGATTCAGATCTCCCGCCGAGATTTAAAGGGCAGGAGCGTAACCGTCATCAGAGGGGTGTGAGAGAAAGCGTCATGTTGCTAAGCAACATGACGTCAGAGACACAGAGGAGTTCCGGGAGCCGCGGCGACACGGCGATGAACGGAAGCGCTCATGACACACACTGCACACTTAGGATGTGTGTTTTTAACACAATCATTGGGCCCTGGTGTGGAGATCATCCTTTTTTGGACCCTCCCCGCCCTCGGCCCGCAGTTTTTTAGCCTGAATGTAGTAAATGTTGTGCCAATGGTCCATCTTAACTAAACCACCATCACTTGATTTTAGTATCACTTTCTAAACTTTTTCATGTTTTCCCTTTTTTCATTTTGCACTTAAAACATTTTCCTTTTGATCCACCTAATAGAACATAGAAAGTTATTCACTGATTTATTCACTCATAGCATTCACTTGAGAGAGGACATGCTCACACCTGGTATATTATTACAGGGACCAGTACTAGACTAGCACTGCCCACTTTAGTGATTTTTGTTCCATTGGCCGACACCCCCTATAAAAATCCTTCACAGGTAACACTACTAGATCTCTGATGAAGCGCATGTGAGCATGCGCGAAACGCGTCAGATCTAGCACCCCTTGCACACCTGTGTTTGTGCTAACCACTTTTGTATACCAAATAAAGTCACCTGGCTTCAAGTTCCTGAGTCCTCGCTTTTCTTCTTGTATCCCATAGGAAACAATGGGGCTGTTTGAGCTGAAAAAAAAACCTAACACCTGCAAAAAAGCCGCGTTCAGCTCCTAACGCAGCCCCATTGTTTGCTATGCGGTAACACTTCCTACGTCTGCACTTAACACTCTAACATGTACCCCAAGTCTAAACACCCCTAACCTTACACTTATTAACCCCTAATATGCTGCCCCCGCTATCGCTGACCCCTGCATATTATTATTAACCCCTAATCTGCCGCTCCGTAAACCGCTGCTACTTACATTATTCATATGTACCCCTAATCTGCTGCCCCTAACACCGCCGACCCCTATATTATATTTATTAACCCCTAATCTGCCCCCCACAACGTCGCCTCCACCTGCCTACACTTATTAACCCCTAATCTGCCGACCGGACCTGAGCGCTACTATAATAAAGTTATTAACCCCTAACCCGCCTCACTAACCCTATCATAAATAGTATTAACCCCTAATCTGCCCTCCCTAACATCGCCGACACCTAACTTCAATTATTAACCCCTAATCTGCCGACCGAATCTCGCCGCTATTCTAATAAATGTATTAACCCCTAAAGCTAAGTCTAACCCTAATACTAACACCCCACTAAGTTAAATATAATTTAAATCTAACGAAATTAATTAACTCTTATTAAATAAATTATTCCTATTTAAAGCTAAATACTTACCTGTAAAATAAATCCTAATATAGCTACAATATAAATTATAATTATATTAGAGCTATTTTAGGATTTATATTTATTTTACAGGTAACTTTGTATTTATTTTAACCAGGTACAATAGCTATTAAATAGTTAAGAACTATTTAATAGCTAAAATAGTTAAAATAATTACAAATTTACCTGTAAAAGAAATCCTAACCTAAGTTAAAAATAAACCTAACACTAGACTATCAATAAATTAATTAAATAAACTACCTACAATTACCTACAATTAACCTAACACTACACTATCAATAAATTAATTAAATACAATTGCTACAAATAAATACAATTAAATAAACTAGCTAAAGTACAAAAAATAAAAAAGAACTAAGTTACAAAAAATAAAAAAATATTTACAAACATAAGAAAAATATTACAACAATTTTAAACTAATTACACCTACTCTAAGCCCCCTAATAAAATAACAAAGACCCCCAAAATAAAAAAATGCCCTACCCTATTCTAAATTACTAAAGTTCAAAGCTCTTTTACCTTACCAGCCCTGAACAGGGCCCTTTGCGGGGCATGCCCCAAGAAATTCAGCTCTTTTGCCTGTAAAAAAAAACATACAATACCCCCCCCAACATTACAACCCACCACCCACATACCCCTAATCTAACCCAAACCCCCCTTAAATAAACCTAACACTAAGCCCCTGAAGATCATCCTACCTTGTCTTCACCATACCAGGTTCACCGATCGGTCCAGAAGAGCTCCTCCGATGTCCTGATCCAAGCCCAAGCGGGGGGCTGAAGAGGTCCATGATCCGGCAGAAGTCTTCATCCAAGCGGGCCAGAAGAGGTCTTCCATCTGATTGAAGTCTTCATCCAAGCGGCATCCATCCGGAGCGAAGCGGCAGCATCCTGAAGACCTCCACCACGGAACATCCATCCTGGCCGACGACTGAATGACGAATGACGGTTCCTTTAAATGACGTCATCCAAGATGGCGTCCCTCGAATTCCGATTGGCTGATAGGATTCTATCAGCCAATCGGAATTAAGGTAGGAATATTCTGATTGGCTGATGGAATCAGCCAATCAGAATCAAGTTCAATCCGATTGGCTGATCCGATCAGCCAATCAGATTGAGCTCGCATTCTATTGGCTGTTCCGATCAGCCAATAGAATGCGAGCTCAATCTGATTGGCTGATTGGATCAGCCAATCGGATTGAACTTGATTCTGATTGGCTGATTCCATCAGCCAATCAGAATATTCCTACCTTAATTCCGATTGGCTGATAGAATCCTATCAGCCAATTGGAATTCGAGGGACGCCATCTTGGATGACGTGATTTAAAGGAACCGTCATTCGTCATTCAGTTGTCGGCCAGGATGGATGTTCCGCGGTGGAGGTCTTCAGGATGCTGCCGCTTCGCTCCGGATGGATGCCGCTTGGATGAAGACTTCAATCAGATGGAAGACCTCTTCTCTCCCGCTTGGATGAAGACTTCTGCCGGATCATGGACCTCTTCAGCCCCCCGCTTGGGCTTGGATCAGGACATCGGAGGAGCTCTTCTGGACCAATCGGTGAACCTGGTATGGTGAAGACAAGGTAGGATGATCTTCAGGGGCTTAGTGTTAGGTTTATTTAAGGGGGGTTTGGGTTAGATTAGGGGTATGTGGGTGGTGGGTTGTAATGTTGGGGGGGGGGTATTGTATGTTTTTTTTTACAGGCAAAAGAGCTGAATTTCTTGGGGCATGCCCC
The DNA here is from genome assembly GCF_027579735.1 of Bombina bombina. Taxonomy (NCBI): domain Eukaryota; kingdom Metazoa; phylum Chordata; class Amphibia; order Anura; family Bombinatoridae; genus Bombina; species Bombina bombina. The sequence continues at coordinate 291,807,031 of NC_069504.1, forward strand.
GCAAAGGGCCCTGTTCAGGGCTGGTAAGGTAAAAGAGCTTTGAACTTTAGTAATTTAGAATAGGGTAGGGCATTTTTTTATTTTGGGGGTCTTTGTTATTTTATTAGGGGGCTTAGAGTAGGTGTAATTAGTTTAAAATTGTTGTAATATTTTTCTTATGTTTGTAAATATTTTTTTATTTTTTGTAACTTAGTTCTTTTTTGTACTTTAGCTAGTTTATTTAATTGTATTTATTTGTAGCAATTGTATTTAATTAATTTATTGATAGTGTAGTGTTAGGTTAATTGTAGGTAATTGTAGGTAGTTTATTTAATTAATTTATTGATAGTCTAGTGTTAGGTTTATTTGTAACTTAGGTTAGGATTTCTTTTACAGGTAAATTTGTAATTATTTTAACTATTTTAGCTATTAAATAGTTCTTAACTATTTAATAGCTATTGTATCTGGTTAAAATAAATACAAAGTTACCTGTAAAATAAATATAAATCCTAAAATAGCTCTAATATAATTATAATTTATATTGTAGCTATATTAGGATTTATTTTACAGGTAAGTATTTAGCTTTAAATAGGAATAATTTATATAATAAGAGTTAATTAATTTCGTTAGATTTAAATTATATTTAACTTAGGGGGGTGTTAGTGTTAGGGTTAGACTTAGCTTTAGGGGTTAATACATTTATTAGAATAGCGGCGAGATTCGGTCGGCAGATTAGGGGTTAATAATTGAAGTTAGGTGTCGGCGATGTTAGGGAGGGCAGATTAGGGGTTAATACTATTTATTATAGGGTTAGTGAGGCGGATTAGGGGTTAATAACTTTATTATAGTAGCGCTCAGGTCCGGTCGGCAGATTAGGGGTTAATAAGTGTAGGCAGGTGGAGGCGACGTTGTGGGGGGCAGATTAGGGGTTAATAAATATAATATAGGGGTCGGCGGTGTTAGGGGCAGCAGATTAGGGGTACATAAGGATAACGTAGGTGGCGGTCGGCAGATTAGGGGTTAAAAAAAAAATTTGAGTGTCGGCGATGTGGGGGGACCTCGGTTTAGGGGTACATAGGTAGTTTATGGGTGTTAGTGTACTTTAGAGCACAGTAGTTAAGAGCTTTATAAACCGGCGTTAGCCCAGAAAGCTCTTAACTACTGACTTTTTCCTGCGGCTGGAGTTTTGTCGTTAGATGTCTAACGCTCACTTCAGAAATGACTCTAAATACCGGAGTTAGAGAAATCCCATTGAAAAGATAGGATACGCAATTGACGTAAGGGGATCTGCGGTATGGAAAAGTCGCGGCTGAAAAGTGAGCGTTAGACCCTATTTTGAGTGACTCCAAATACCGGCGGTAGCCTAAAACCAGCGTTAGGAGCCTCTAACGCTGGTTTTCACGGCTAACGCCAAACTCTAAATCTAGGCCATAGAGCATACAATTTTAATCAACTTTCCAATTTACTTCTATTATGAAATTTTCTTTTTTTTCTTTCTATCCTTTGTTGAAAAGCAGGAACTTAAGTTCAGGAGTGTGCACGTGTCTGCAGTACTATATGCAGCAATGTTATCGATTAGAAAGAGCACTAGATTGCAGCAATATTTCCTGTCATGTAGTGCTCCAGAGATAAGCATGCTACCTATCTAGATATCTCTTCAACAAAAAATGACAAAGAATGAAGTACATTTGATAATAGAAATAAATTGGAAACTTTTTTAAGAATGTATTCTTTATCTGAACCATGAAAGAAAAATGTTGTGTTTCATGTCCCTTTAAACTAATTAACGTTAAAGGGACAGTGTATTGTACAATATTTTCCCCTTTAATGTGTTCCCAGTGATTCATTTACTTGCTGCTGTGTATTAAATTGTTTACAAATAGCTTCTTTACTTTTTTTTTGTCGATTAAAATAGCTGATCCACTACCTATACTCAAAAGTTTAATACTTAAAGGGGCATTAAAGGGACATAAAACACATATATTGTCTTTCATGATTTAGAAAGAGCACGCAATTTTAAGCAACTTTCTAATTTACTTCTAATATATAATTTGCTTCATTATCTTGATATCCTTTGCTGAAAAGCATATCTAGATAGGCTGAGTAGCTGCTGATTGGTGGCTGCACATAGATGTGTTGTGTGATTGGTTCACCCATGTACAGTGCTATTTCTTCAACTAAGAATATCTAAAAATGAAGCAAATTAGATAATAGAAGTAAATTGGAATGCTATTTTTTTCTTAAAAAGCTATGTAAATAGTGTCGAATAAAAGAAATTAAACTTCCAGTTGGGAGTGATATGTACTAACATTTTCTTTCAATATTGTGCATTGGTATAAAGACTGACAAAATATAAGGAAGCATTTCCCTGTGTAAAAAGTGATAAGATCTGATCTCCCTAACATTTCTAATCATTTTAATAGGTTGTGGTTTCAAAGAGTGAAAACAGCTATTTCATATACAAAAAAACTAAATCATTATTATTATTTATTTGTATAGCGCTACCAAATTCCATAGCGCTGAATGTCCTATACATTTTATACTCTGCAACTGTCATTGAAAATACATTAAAGGAAAAAAAGATTTTACAGTACACTAACCCTTTGAAGTAGCAGCTAGTACTATTTCTAAATGCCAGCAGAAGCACAAAAATAATGTTTTTATCTTTTGGTTTTTTAATTGGGTCAGGATTCTCAAGAACAAATGTGAAGTTTGCATGGTTATTTGTTGGCAAAGGAATCAATCAAATGACAAAATATTGCTGGGTCACTATAGAATAGTGTAACATTAATAAACTGAAGCCTTTTCTGCCTTTAGAGAAACAGTTGTAATCAAATCACATTTTTGTGCTGCATGTATTTGTTTGTTCATTTGTTTGTTCATTTGTTTTTTCATGGGTCCACATGTTTTGAGTTTTTAATAGAATGCAAATAAAACAGCAGGGGATATAAAGCTTTTAATTGATATACAGTTGGACTTTCTCCAACCTTGTATAGCTTCAGAAGATCCTTGAAAACTCACCTATTCAGAGAGGCTTACCATCTTTCCTCCATCCCGCATCCGAACCAAGCTAATACATGTACATGAACTGCCTGACTCACTGCTGCAAATACAACCGATGTAACAAGCTACTCCAACCTTATGTCTCTGCACCCTAAACCTATAGACTGTGAGCTCTCCGGAGCAGGGCCCTCTTCCTCCTGTGCTAGATTTGTTTAGTCTTGTTATGTTTTGTATTGTATCACAAATCTTTGTCATTGTATACCCCTATCATTGTACCCAGCGCTACAGAATTTGGCGGCGCTATACAAATAAATGATAATAATAATAATACATTTACCACATATATAGAGCATTAGCATAAAGGCCTTATCACGGGGAAAAAATATCACGTTTGGCTAAAAAGAAGACAATAAAAAGTAACTGTTTATAAATTGCTCACAAATTGTGTTTATATTTTACTCAAATCTATTAACTCTAAATTTATTGCACTAATCAACAGAATAATTTATTAAAGGGACACTAAACCCAATTTTTTTCTTTTGTGACTCAGATAGAGCATGCAATTTTAAGCAACTTCCTAATTTACTCCTATTATGAATTTTTCTTCGTTCTCTTGCTATCTTTCGGCTAGATTTAGAGTTTTGTCGGTAACGACCCGAAAAGCTAACGCTGGCTTTTTTCTGGCCGCACCATAAAAATAACTCTGGTATTGAGAGTCCACATAAAGGCTGTGTTAGGCTCCAAAAAAGGAGCGTAGAGCATATTTAACGCAACTTCAACTCTCGATACCAGAGTTGCTTACGCAAGCGGCCAGCCTCAAAAACGTGCTCGTGCACGATTCCCCCATAGGAAACAATGGGGCTGTTTGAGCTGAAAAAAAACCTAACACCTGCAAAAAAGCCGCGTTCAGCTCCTAACGCAGCACCATTGTTTCCTATGGGGAAACACTTCCTACGTCTGCACCTAACACCCTAACATGTACCCCGAGTCTAAACACCCCTAGCCTTACACTTATTAACCCCTATTCTGCCGCCCCCGCTATCGCTGACCCCTGCATATTATTATTAACCCCTAATCTGCCGCTTCGTAAACCGCCGCTACTTACATTATCCCTATGTACCCCTAATCTGCTGCCCTAACATCGCCGACCCCTATATTATATTTATTAACCCCTAATATGCCCCCCACAACGTCGCCTCCACCTGCCTACACTTATTAACCCCTAATCTGCAGAGCGGACCTGAGCGCTACTATAATAAAGTTATGAACCCCTAATCCGCCTCACTAACCCTATAATAAATAGTATTAACCCCTAATCTGCCCTCCCTAACATCGCCGACACCTAACTTCAATTATTAACCCCTAATCTGCCGACTTGAGCTCACCGCTATTCTAATAAATGTATTAACCCCTAAAGCTAAGTCTAACCCTAACACTAACACCCCCCTAAATTAAATATAATTTTAATCTAACGAAATTAATTAACTCTTATTAAATAAATTATTTCTATTTAAAGCTAAATACTTACCTGTAAAATAAATCCTAATATAGCTACAATATAAATTATAATTATATTATAGCTATTTTAGGATTTATATTTATTTTACAGGTAACTTTGTATTTATTTTAACCAGGTACAATAGCTATTAAATAGTTAAGAACTATTTAATAGCTAAAATAGTTAAAATAATTACAAATTTACCTGTAAAATAAATCCTAACCTAAGTTACAATTAAACCTAACACTACACTATCAATAAATTAATTAAATAAAATACCTACAATTACCTACAATTAAATAAACTAACTAAAGTACAAAAAATAAAAAAGAACTAAGTTACAAAAAATAAAAAAATATTTACAAACGTAAGAAAAATATTACAACAATATTAAACTAATTACACCTACTCTAAGCCCCCTAATAAAATAACAAAGCCCCCCAAAATAAAAAAATACCCTACCCTATTCTAGATTACTAAAGTTCAAAGCTCTTTAACCTTACCAGCCCTGAACAGGGCCCTTTGCTCTTTTGCCTGTAAAAAAAAAAACATACAATACCCCCCCCCCCAACATTACAACCCACCACCCACATACCCCTAATCTAACCCAAACCCCCCTTAAATAAACCTAACACTAAGCCCCTGAAGATCTCCCTAACTTGTCTTCACCTCACCGGGTTCAGCGATCGGTCCAGAAGAGGGTCCGAAGTCTTGATCCAAGCGGAGCAAGAAGAGGTCCTCCATCCGGTAGAAGTCTTCATCCAAGCGGGGCAGAAGAGGTCTTCCATCCGATTGAAGTCTTCATCCAAGCGGGATCTTCTATCGTCATCCATCCGGAGCGGAGCGGCAGGATCCTGAAGACCTCCGACGCGGAACATCCATCCTGGCCGACGACTGAACGACGAATGACGGTTCCTATAAATGACGTCATCCAAGATGGCGTCCCTCGAATTCCGATTGGCTGATAGGATTCTATCAGCCAATCGGAATTAAGGTAGGAATATTCTGATTGGCTGATCCAATCAGCCAATCGGATTGAACTTGATTCTGATTGGCTGATTCCATCAGCCAATCAGACTATTAATACCTTAATTCCGATTGGCTGATAGAATCCTATCAGCCAATCGGAATTTGAGGGACGCCATCTTGGATGACGTCCCTTAAAGGAACCGTCATTCTTCAGTTGGACGTCGCCGGATGAAGATGGGTCCGCGGTGGAGGTTTTCAGGATGGAGCCGGTCCTCATTGGATGAAGATAGAAGATGCCGCTTGGAAGAAGATGGTTGCCGGTCCGGATCTACTCTTCTTCCCGGATAGGATGAAGACTTTGGACCCTCTTCTGGACTTCTTCAGCCATCGGATGATGGATGTCTAGCCCCCTCTTGGGTTGGATGAAGATATCGGAGCCAGGACGGATCGGTGAACCTGGTATAGTGAAGACAAGGTAGGATGATCTTCAGGGGCTTAGTGTTAGGTTTATTTAAGGGGGGTTTGGGTTAGATTATGGGTATGTGGGTGGTGGGTTGTAATGTTGGGGGGGTATTGTATGTTTTCTTTTACAGGCAAAAGAGCTGAACTTCTTGGGGCATGCCCCGCAAAGGGCCCTGTTCAGGGCTGGTAAGGTAAAAGAGCTTTGAACTTTCGTAATTTAGAATAGGGTAGGGCATTTTTTTATTTTGGGGGGCTTTGTTATTTTATTAGGGGGCTTAGAGTAGGTGTAATTAGTTTAAAATCGTTGTAATATTTTTCTTATGTTTGTAAATATTTTTTTATTTTTTGTAACTTAGTTCTTTTTTATTTAATTAATTTATTGATAGTGTAGTGTTAGGTTTAATTGTAACTTAGGTTAGGATTTATTTTACAGGTAAATTTGTAATTATTTTAACTATTTTAGCTATTAAATAGTTCTTAACAATTTAATAGCTATTGTACCTGGTTAAAATAAATACAAAGTTACCTGTAAAATAAATATTAATCCTAAAATAGCTATAATATAATTATAATTTATGTTGTAGCTATATTAGGATTTATTTTACAGGTAAGTATTTAGCTTTAAATAGGAATAATTTATTTAATAAGAGTTAATTAATTTCGTTAGATGTAAATTATATTTAATTTAGGGGGGTGTTAGTGTTAGGGTTAGACTTAGCTTTAGGGGTTAATACATTTATTAGAATAGCGGCGAGATTCGGTCGGCAGATTAGGGGTTAATAATTGAAGTTAGGTGTCGGCGATGTTAGGGGCAGCAGATTAGGGGTACATAGCTATAATGTAGCTGGCGGCTCTTTGCGGTCGGCAGATTAGGGGTTAATTATTGTAGGTAGGTGGCGGCGACGTTGTGGGGGGCAGGTTAGGGGTTAATAAATATAATATAGGGGTCGGCGATGTTAGGGCAGCAGATTAGGGGTACATAGGGATAATGTAGCTGGCGGCGGCGTGCGGACGGCAGATTACGGGTTAATAAGTGTAGGTAGCTGGCAGCGACGTTGTGGGGGGCAGATTAGGGGTTAATAAATATAATATAGGGGTCGGCGGTGTTAGGGGCAGCAGATTAGGGGTACATAAGGATAACGTAGGTGGCGGTCGGCAGATTAGGGGTTAAAAAAATGTAATCGAGTTGCGGCGATGTGGGGGGACCTCGGTTTAGGGGTACATAGGTAGTTTATGGGTGTTAGTGTACTTTAGAGCACAGTAGTTAAGAGCTTTATGAACCGGCGTTAGCCCAGAAAGCTCTTAACTACTGACTTTTTTTATGCGGCTGGAGTTTTGTCGTTAGATTTCTAACGCTCACTTCAGACACGACTCTAAATACCGGAGTTAGAAAAATCCCATTGAAAAGATAGGATACGCAATTGACGTAAGGGGATCTGCGGTATGGAAAAGTCGCGGCTGAAAAGTGAGCGTTAGACCCTATTTTGAGTGACTCCAAATACCGGAGGTAGCCTAAAACCAGCGTTAGGAGCCTCTAACGCTGGTTTTCACGGCTACCGCCAAACTCCAAATCTAGGCCTTTATTTGCATCTAAGTTATTTTTTTTGGTTCAGCACTTGTTTATTGGTCGGTTAAATCAATCCACCAATCAGCAAGAACAACCCAGGTTGTTCACCAAAAATGGGCCGGCATCTAAACTTACATTCTTGCTTTTCAATTAAAGATACCAAGAGAATGAAGAACATTTGATAGTAGGAGTAAATTTAAAGTTGCTTAAAATTGCATGCTCTATCTGAATCACAAAAGAAAAATATTGGGTTCAGTGTCCCTTTAATGCCATCTGGTCTGAATGAAAGGAGAAAACATTTTTTTCACAACTGAATAATCTGATTATATATTTTATTCAGTACAAACGACCGTTAAAGGGAGAGTAAAGTTACAATTAAACTTTCATGATTCAGACAGAACATGCACTTTTTAACAACTTTCTAATTTACTTCTATTATCTAATTTTCTTCATTCTCTTTTGGAATCCTTTGTGGAAAAGCACACTTAGGTACACTCAGAAGCAGAAATGCACTACTGGGAGTTAGCTTCTGATTGGTGGCTGCACATATATGCCACTTGTCATTGGCTCAACTGATGTATGCAGCTAGTTACCAGTAGTGCTTCTTTAACAAAGTATTCCAAAGTTACTGCATTAACGTATTACCCCATAGACTTCAACGGAGCTCCAAAAGGGGGAAAAAAACTAACCCGATTGCATTTACTCAAGTGTGCTAACCCGACATGAAATATTAATATTTCACATTCCAATGTTCTTCACATAGAAGAATGTGTTCTATTTATTCTTAAATACACACACACACACATATATATATATATATATATATATATATATATATATATATGATGTTTTTTGGTAAAATATATATATATATTCCTTTATATATATATATATATATATATATATATATATATATATATATATATATAGGTATAGATATATACAGATTATATGTATAGGAATATCTATCTAAAAAATACTTAGAACATATTTCCCTATGTGAAGTATTTACAGGAATTACACCAATGCACTTGTATATATGTCTATACATGTATAAATATGTATTTATGTGTTTATATGTGTATACAGGCGTACCGCAGAGATATTGTGGGTTCAATTCCAGACCACCACAATAAAGCGTATATAGCAATAAAGTGAGTCACACTATTTTGTTTTATTTCCCAGTGCATATAAAAAATTTATAGTTACACTATACTGTAGTCTGTTAAGTGTGTAGTACATTTAGTCTAAAAAACATACCGTAATTAAAAAAATACTTTATTTCTAAAAAATGCTAACCATCATCTGAGCCTTCAGTGAGTCATAATCTCTTTGCTGGTGGCATGTATATATTGTATTCATGTGTTCATATGTGTATATATGTTGGAAAAATGCCGCAGATAGACTTGCTCGACACAGAGATGCCATAAACCTTCAGCTTGTAAAAAGAGCAATAACTGCAAAGCGCAATAAATCGAGGTATGTCTGTATATGTCTATAAATACATATATACACATATAAACACATATGTACACACCAACATTTACATAAATATACAGTATATATCTTTAGACATGTATATGTATGTATCTCTATGTTAAAGCCCTTTGCAGCCCTTTTTATTCTAACACCTGAGACCTCATATCTTTGAGCCCTTATAACTTTTTAATGCATTTTTTTAAAAAATATTTTTTATTAGACAGTGTTATGCGTGTAACTTACTATACCGTACAATGTATTTTTTAGGTGTTTTGTGCAACTTTTTAGTCGAACGGAACAGTTAACCAGAGCTCTGAAGTCACGGGTTAAATTCAATTGCACTCAAGCGAACACGTTTACTTTCAACTTGTAATCCGCGCACTACTTCCGATGCACGCACAAAACCTCGATAAACCCTTTATCGCTCCTGCACAACAGTAAGCACACCATTCCTTACCATGGTGCTAAACAGTTATCACTAAATAAAAGCAAAAGGATAGTGATCCTGTTTCAAATAAGAAGTCACTGTGTGTTATTTTTAAAATTCAAAGAGTTTTTAAAGTTCATTGCTAGCCTTTACATAGTTGTTGTTTTTGTGTGTGCATATTTTAAAACTACAAACAGACAAAGCACAGACGACCATTAATGATTATGTTTGCGCCCATTGCTCCATGCTATGCTTCATTAACAAGCATTATGTTGACAATGACAAAGTGAAAACATAATGCATAGCTGTAAAATTCCTTGCAAATTTTGCAAAGAAAATTATTCTCCTCTATCTGGAAATGAATTCCAGGTGTTACATGACAAGTAATATTTCACAGATGTAAAACCTATTTGTTTTGTGCATAATGAATAAAAAGATGAGCTATTCCAGTTATTTATTGAGCTGAAATTTATAATATTCAGAGTTAAAATATTAGTCTCATGGTTCACTTAACTAGTCGCTGGCTCCTAAATCATTAAACTAACAAGGCTAAAGAATGAGTGAATGAATGATTGATTGGAATATGCAAATATGCATTAACAAAGCTACACCAAGTGCATCTAGACATATAATTAAAAGCCTTGAGAAAAGTTATTTTTTTATTTCTTGTGCCAGCTAGATATAAAATGAATTGTAACCTATGTTTACATGCAGATTCAACTGGAAAACAAGATGTTGACATGCTGTTAAAGGGACACAATACTGTAAAATATGTGAATTTATTAAATTGTTTGGTAAACTGAGGTTTTCTCTTTATTTTTGTATTTCAAATAACTGTTTTTGCTCATTGAAATCACTACCCATTGTTCTGAAGAACATGCCCAGCTGGGCAAATCTTCTTAATTTATCTAACTCTCTCTTTACACAAAGGACGATACTTAGGCTGTAAAATTGACATTATGATGAAGGTTTAAATAAGCAAAACCTTGACTTTTTAATTAGCAAAAATAATCTAAAAGAGCCATTTCCAATACATTTAATATTATGGGCCCGATGAACCAAAGGTCTCTGGGCTGGCGAAATTATTAAAGAATGCTCGCCAGTACTTTTATTTTCCTGGTGGACTTATCTAAAGCCATTTTTTACCCTGAAAACAGAGTTTCTCGCTAAGGGACGTATACTGCATTTTCATATGGTGAGGAGATGCGGACATTACAAAAGTGTACAATAACATATGTATTTAAAAAAACAAACAAAAAAAACAAAACAATTTAACCATTCACACAAAAATATGCAGGAAGAAAATTGTATTGTTAAAGGGACACTGAACCAAAAAATGTTTCTTTTGTGATTTAGATAGAGCATGAAATTTTAAGCAACTTTCTTATTTACTCCTATTATCAAATTTTCTTCATTCTCTTGGTATCTTTATTTGAAATTCAAGAATGTAAGTTTAGATGCCGGACCATTTTTGGTGAACAACCTGGGTTGTTCTTGCTGATTGGTAGATAAATTCACCCACCAATAAAAAAGTGCTGTTCAGAGTTCTAAACCAAAAAAAGCTTAGATGCCTTCTTTTTCAAATAAAGATAGCAAGAGAACAAAGAAAAATTGATAATAGGAGTAAATTAGAAAGTTGCTTAAAATTGCATGCGTTATCTGAATCACGAAAGAAAAAATTTGGGTTCAGTGTCCCTTTAAGGTGTATCAAATTTCGCAACAAAATTATTCACCAAAAATTCTATTCTATCAAAAATGTAAACTTTGTATGTAAATTACACAGGAATAAATATTATTAAATATGCAAAGCATGAATTGTAATTTAAGTAGACTGGATGCGCAAAAAACAAACAAAAATGTGTACTTATAAATACAAAATACAAAGCGTAATAGTTGGGTTTTATTTCAAAAAATATTATTATTAAAAAAATTTATGAAATTGTCTCTCTAATCCCAGCACAATTCTGTAAAGATTTTCGCACTACATATCGCACAGTTGTTTCTCGCAATCTAAAAGGTGGCAAACGTTTCTCAAAACATTCAAAATACTTATAACAGTAATAGAAAAACCCATGCATACAAAAATATAGGCAATTGTAAGCTGCTATATGCTGAAAGCAGCACAATGCAATTTATATTGGCTGTAGGTATTACTTTTCAAAGTGCGCCTCTGCTGCTCACCGCTGACTTCGCCCTATGAAGTGGTGTCTCTTTCTAGTGAGCTACGTAAATTTCAATAGGAGGCATCTCGCCATTTGCAGGGACTGCCCCTTTTGTATGATAACTCTATCAGGGCAGCTGCTGCGAGGGTCAGCGACACAAAACTGCACCTTTTTAAAGACAGGTGATTTCCATAATGTTTTATATCACATCAAGCTTAGATCAATGCTTAGATAAAATGAAATAGTACAGAAGGAACCTCTATCAATTAAAGGCTTATACAGAGAAAATATAAGCATGGCAGGTGGCACAGAACTATAATCAATCAGAAAAAATGCAAGGCTATTTGGCCTTTTTTTTCCCTTTTGGGGAGCTTTTATGTCTTGTTTTGTTTGTAAAAAGTTTTTGAGCTCACATTAATTGACATTTTTAAATATAGTTCAGATTAAGCTTATTAACTTTATGTCCGTTTGATACAATAAAAAGTGAACAGTGAGAAACAAATACAAATATAAATATAAGGATATATATCCTCCACAAAATGTTTCCAATTGTGGTTGATTCAGGTGATTTCTTGCCTTAAAGGGCCATGAAACCCACATTTTTTCTTTCATGATTTAGAAAGAGAATGCAATTTTAAACACCTTTCTAATTTACTTCTATTATCTAATTTGTTTTATTCTCTTGATATTCTTTGCTGAAAAGCATATCTATATATGCTCAGTAGCTGCTGATTGGTTGCTGCACATAGAAGCCCCATGTGATTGGCTCTCCATGTGCATTGCTTTGTCTTCAACTAAGGATATATAAAAATGAAGCAAAATAAATAATAGAAGTAAATTGTAATGTTGTTTAAATTTATATTCTCTATCTGAATCTTGAAAGAAAGATTTTGGGTTTAGTGGCCCTTTAAATAAAACAAAGAAAGGAATATAGTGAAATATGTTAGAACTAGTGTTATATCACGCAGTGGTCCCGCCAAGGGGTTACTCACACTTTGCAGAGCCACCCAGGCTCTGGTATAGATGCACACCCGGTTTTATACTGCCAGGTTTCCAGTATATCACCAAACGCAGGCCACTGCTTCAAAAAGATAACATTTATTTTAAAAACATTAAAACATATAAAAAGCCACAAATAAGCCCCTTCACACAATGTCACTTGGGTATCTGTCCACCTGGGTAATAAGGTGGGAGCGAACACACAACCCCTTTCCTGGATGGAAGCGGATGGCGTGCTGGAATGCGGTGCCAATGCTGAGCGTATCACTCACCAAGCGCTCTGAGTAAAACATTGTAAAGGCTTCGCCAAAGAAAGTTTTGTAACAATTTGACAGCTGAGGATTCTACTACATATGCCGATAATCTATATATAGAAAAAGGGAGCGCCAATCATAGGCTAAAGTATCAATATATAATAATGTGATTAAAAATACATTTATTAACATACATACATATTAGGGTACCCTATATATATATAAAAACAATAAAACAGTAAAGCAGTATAGGTTAGCCCTCAAAAAAGAACATAATCAATATATATGTGATATTGGTGACATAATCCCAAGTGATATAACTTGATGATAAAAACGTCCTAAGTGATGATAATAGTCTTTAAATATCCTTGTGAAGTGTCCTAAGTGTTAAAAAATCCTATATCCAGTGTATCCAAGTGAAATCCTAATGTGGATGAGAAAATTTCCGAAGTTCCAAATGGCAAAAAATGAAAAAAATATATAAGAATAAAAATAGAAATAAAAAATAGAAAAAGAAAAAAAGAAAAAGAAAAATTAAAAATGTGTGTGATAGGATCCAATAAAGTTAATAAAAATCCAATGAGTTCCAGTGAAGGTGGTACCTGTCAAAATGAAATCCCATAGTGCAATAACGAAAATAAAAATATAAACTGAAAATAGGCTTACCCTATGTATAAACTCGAGCAGTGACCTCTAGTAACGTTATATCAATGCGTTTCGGTCCCACACTGGGCCTTTCTCAAGATGTCAACTGCTGATAGTAACATGGCTTAAATAGCCTTTAAGGACCAATCATAGTGGGCATAGTTTCCCGCCTCAATTTGCCATTAACTATAACATAGCAACCCTATCTTGCCCTTAAACAGAATGGTGACCTTGTCTTCCTGCCACCAGAGAGACGATTTTCCCTCATAATTGGTTTCAGTATTAAAATTGCAAACTTTCGTAATATATAAACCCCATTTATATTAAGTATAATGCATGTTTCTGGAGCTTTCATCCATATTCAATGTTATATTCTATCATCACGTGACGATTACGTCACTTCCGCGTGACGCGTCACTTCCAGTTTGCCGAATTATGTGTCACTTCCGGTTTCCGCTGTTCCGGGTGACGCGTCACTTACGGTTTACCGGATTATGCGTCACTTCCGGTTTCGGCTGTTTGGTCATAGCCGATGGAATTCTGGGATTTGTAGTTGTGATAAGCAAATAATTGGGGAGGTTATTACTTAACCTATTAGTGAGCAATTACTAATAAAAAAATAATACAGTATATATATATATTTAAAGTTAATAATTGCTAATGGTGTGCTCAAGTCTAAAATCATATAAATTTATAAAATAACTAGGGTGGATTCAAATATTAGTGATTATTAATGAGAGGTAGTTACCTTATATGTACCTATAACACAATAAATATTGAGTATAAGAAATTATAATTTGATATGGCAGTGTTTCAATAAATAGAATCAATAAAATGAGATACAATTATAGAAGTGGTACATTAAAAAGTTAATGTAATTCCAACAGTCAATACAATTTAAAAACTGATACAATTGATACAAAATAATAAAATCCACATGTAATTTATAAATGTAGATATCATTAGAAATAGATATCGTTAAAAAATAGATATCATAAAAAATATATCATTATAAAAATAGATATAAATGACATTATAAACAACTATGTAAAAATAAATATCATTATAACAACGGATAACTTTAAAAACAAATATAAAAACAAATATCATTATAAAAACGGATATCGTTATAAATAGAGATATCATTAAAAGCAAATAATTGTTCTAGAAGAAATATCTTTATTAATAAAAGTATCTTCATAAAAAACCTTTATGAAAGACGGTACAGCATTAAAAATATTGATTAAAATACACTTAGTGAAATGTAAAATGAACTGTGGGGGGTTATATTAAGTTACTGATTAGAACTAAAGTTATTTACAACTTCAAGATAACTTAGTTAAAAGGTGATTTAGTTAAAAAGATGGAAATCTTTAAAATCCGCGTTTAGGCCTTGTGGATATATACTGTCTATATGGAAAATCCATTTGGCCTCAGCTTGTAGTAATCTTTTACCATAATCTCCCCCTCTCCATTGCTTTGATACTTTACATATAGTCATATATTTAAACATTTTATTGTTGCCTCTATGTTTGTCTTGAAAATGTTTGTATAGTGGGACATCGTCTCTATTATGTTTAATGGCTAATAGGTGTTCCCTAATCCTGTCTTTGACACTCCATGTTGTCTGTCCAACATATTGGAGGCCACAACCACATTCTATCAGGTAAAATACCCCCTTGTCCTGACAATGAATGATATCATTGATCTTAAAAACCTCTTTGCTAATATTTGATTTAAATGTGTCACCCTTGAAACCATGCTGGCAAGCTTTACACCATCCACAGGGGAAAAAAACCTTTTAGTCTCTCCCCTTTGATATTAGTCTCAAATAGTTTATTTTCTGATTTTTGTAGACTTGGTGCTAGCATTGTCTTGAGGTTTTCAGATTTACGGTAGATAAATTTAGGGACATTACTTAGTTTCTCACCTATTATATTATCTTGTTTCAATAGATACCAATGGTTCTTAACTATACTTTCAATTAGAATACGATTTTCACTGTATTTTTGTAATCAGAGGAAAAACAATCTCATTTTCATTCTCACTTAATTTATTCTTATTTCTGTTTTTATAGACCAAAAGAGATTCTTTGTCTATCGTGTTGACAGTTTTAATGGTATTTTCCAACACGTCTTCTGAATATACTCAATTTTTCTTAACTCTTAATAATTGTCCCTTTGGTATATTAGATTTCAAAGTGTGGTGATGGCAGCTTGATTGGTGAATATAATTATTACAGTCAATTTTTTTTAAAAAAGGTTGAGGTTTCAATTTTACTATTTTCCATCTCTATAAAAAGGTCTAAAAACTTTATATTAGTACGGCTTAATTCATAGGTTATCTTGAGGTTTTGTTCGTTTCTGTTCATCACCTCTATGGTGAATTTCAAGTCATCCTCTGTACCTTGCCATATCATAAAAATATCATCAATATATTGATGATAGAGGACCAGATACACGCTAGCTGGGCAGGAGTCGCCAAAAATGGTCTCTCATTTGCCCATATATAAATTTGCATAGCCAAGCACGAATCTTGTCCCCATTGCCGTACCGCATAGTTGTTTATAAAACTTATGAGTTAAAATGTATAAAATACATTCCATAATAAAATCTCTTTGCTCCTCTGCCATTGTATTATCTTTATTAAGAAAATATTGCACAGTCTCAATCCCTTCTTTATGGGGTATACTCGTATAGAGGGATGTCACATCACAAGTTACTAGAATATATTTTTCATCCCAAGTTATTCCATTTAATATATTCAGCAACTGTGTTGAGTCCTTAAGGTATGAGGGTAAAGTGCTAACATATTTCTGTAAATTTGTATCAATATATTGTGATAAATTACTTCTTATGGAACCAATTCCCAAAATGATTGGTCTGCCTGGGGGATTGATGAGTGTTTTATGTATCTTCGGCAGATATATAAATTTGTTTATTTTTTTTCTGTAATTTTAGCGTTTTTTATTTTTTGTAATTTTAGATTTTTTATTTTATTTAATGTTAGGTTTTATTTAAGTGTAACTTAGTATTGGGGTTAATTTAGGGGGTGTTAGGTTAGGGGGCTTTGTAATTAAATTAGTTATTTGCATTGTGGGGGGTTGGTGGTTTGGGGGTTAATAGGTTAATTAGGTTTATTGCGATGTGGGGGTTGGCGGTTTAGGGGTTAATAGGTTAATTAGGTTTATTGCAATTTAGGGGGTTTTCGGTTTAAGGATTAATAGGTTAATTAGATTTATTGAGATATGGGGGGTTGGCGGTTAAGGGGTTAATATTTTAATTATGTTATTTGCGGATTAGGGGTTAATTACGTTAGTTTTTTTGTTATATTTCTGCGGGCGGTTAAGTGTTTTTTATTTATTTCTTGCGGGTGGTTACGTGTTTTTTCTTTATTTCGTGCGGGCCGTTTTTTTTTTTTTAAGGCTTCGGGTTTGCCTACGCTGCATCCAGTTTGATTCCGAAAATGGCAGGGTGGTGAGGTGGATTCTTTCACCATCCTGCCATTTTCGGAATCCACCGAGATGCAGTTCCGCTGCATCCAGGTTGATTCTTTTTGGCTGCGCGTGCAGCCAACATTCTTTTGGCTGCCTCACGCAGCCAACATTCATTTGAGGATGCGTGCATGCACAACTGGTGACACAGACGGACGCATTACAAACGCGATTATAGTATAGATTGATAGACTCTAATTTTTTTTATTTTTGAGATTAGGGATTTAATGGGCTGGAAAAGAGCTGATTGCAGTTTTAAGGACAGTAAAAGAGCTGAATGCCTTTTTAAGGGCAATGCCCATACAAATGCCCCTTTAGTGTTTTTTATTTTGGGGGGCTTGGTGGGTCGGGGGTTTTACTGTTAGGGGGGATTTAGTAATTTTTAAATGTAAAAGAGGTGTTTAACTTAGGGGGTGTTTTTATTTTGGGGGTCTTTTTTATTTTCATAGGGATTAGATTTATTTTTTTATTTTTGATAATTTTGTTTATTTTTTCTGTAATTTTAGAGTTTTTGATTTTTCGTAATTTTAGATTATTATTATTTTTCTTTATTTAAGTGTAACTTAATATTGGGATTATTTTAGGGGGTGTTAGGTTAGGGGGCGTAGTAATTAAATGAGTTATTTGCATTGTGGGGGGTTGGCGGTTTAGGAATTAATAGATTAATTAGGTTTATTGTGATGTGGGGGTTTGTTGGTTTAGGGGTTAATAGGTTAATTAGGTTTATTGTGATGTGGGGGTTGGCAGTTAAGGGGTTAATATTTTAATTATGTTATGTGCCGATTAGGGGTTAATTACTTTATTATTTTGTGATGTGGGGGTTGGCAGTTTCGGTGTTTGTTAATACTTCATGTGGGAGGTTAGGTTTTTTATGCTATACTTCGTGTGGGCGGTTACGTGTTTTTTATTTATTTCTTGTGGGTGGTTACATGTTTTTTTCATTATTTCGTGCGGACGGTTGCATGTTTTTTTTTTTTTTTAAGGCTTTGGGTCTGCCTATGCTGCATCCAGGTTGATTCCGAAAATGGCAGGGTGGTGAGGTGGATTTTTTCATTCAATTTGCTTTGTTCTATTGGTATTCTTTAATGAAAGCTAAACCTACCTAGGTAGGCTCATATGCTAATTTCTAAGACCTTGATGGCCGCTATTATCTCAGTTCATTTTTTTCACTGCTAGACACAACGCTATTACATGTTTACCATATAGATAACATTGTGCTCACCCTCATGCAGGTGAGTCAGCACTGATTGGCTAAAACGCAAGTCTGTCAAAAGTACTGAAAAAAGGGGACAGTGTTCAGAGGCTTAGATACAAGGTAATAACAGTGTTGGTTATGCAAAACTGAAGAATGGGTAATAAATGTATTCTTTATCTTTTTAAACAATAAACTGTCCTTTTAAAACATTTTTTTTCAGGATTTTCTATTCTTTAAAACTTTTAATCTCAACCATGCTTCCCTGATGCTTTGTATCTTTTTAATAGACCCTTAAATCAGATTTTGCAATCGTGAACAGCTTTTTATAGGGAACTAGCATCCATGCTTGCTAAGTCCAATCTCGGTAATGACAGTGCATATATTTATGAACTCATGGTCACAAATGCTCATTCCAGATTACAAGTTCAACCATAGATGCACTGTTGTGAACGAGTTTGGACTTAAGTTGTAATATGCACATATAGCAATAGAAAAACAGTGCACATTCTGCCCAAACCAGGAACCTATTATAGGCATTTAGATGGGTTAGCAGTGTTGCGGATGGAAACAGATTGCAATAGTTAACTCTGAAAGTCACCATCATGCAATCTCTTCGAAAAAACACAATTTTAATAATTCCTGTACTGTTAGTGACAATCACGCCAGGGTGAGTGAGAAATACAAATATGAAGTGCCTTTAGGAGTCTGTCCAATCTAACCTTAAGAGGTGTGAACAGGCTATTGTATTTGTCAGTTTCAAGAGACCTTCCAGTTTCTGTTTTGAAAACAAGCAGTTAACAGCTGAAAATGTGCTCATGGCGCACATGAAGAACATAGGAATTAGCATGTGTGCTATACCTGAAATGAGTTATATTAGGGTTTGTTAAGTATTTATTTGATATAAAATATTAAAATATATATTAATCATGAATAATAATTAATACAACTATTAAAAATGTAATTGTTGGTTTTAATAGTTTATTGTACATTTTAAGAACCTCAAAATTAATCACTTGTAATTACTATTAATATTTCTTAACATTTTTATCAAATAAATACATCACGCACCCTAATATAACTCCTGTTTGGATAGCGCACATGCAAATTCCTATGTTCTTCATGCACGCTAAGCCGACAGGAGTAAAAGATTTCTTTATGCGCATTAATCCAACAGGAGTAAAATATTTCTTTATGCGTGCTAAGCCCACAGGAGTTATTTCTGTATTGATACAATGAGGCCCATTTATCAAGCTTCGAATGGAGCTTGAGGGCCCGTGTTTCTGGTGAGTTTTCAGACTCGCCAGAAACAGCAGTTATGAAGCAGCGATCTAAAGACCGCTGCTCCATAACTCTTGTGAGCTGCTGGTGCAATGCTGAATACAGAGGGCGTATTGCTCTCCGCATTCAGTGATGTCTGTCGGACCTGATCCGCACTGTCAGATTTGGCCTCAATGCATATACATAGGGGAAAATGGTGGGGCTATGCCAGAAGGAGGGTGCTAAAATACTTCCCCTTACAATACAGGGGGAAGGAATTTCTGGGTGTGCTAACTGCTTAAGCCTCTTCCTCTTTAAACGGTTTAAAAGCTTCAGTACTGCACAATCTTTTCATCTGTGATTGACTTAGCACGCTAGGTACAGGTATTTTGGAGCTGGGTTGAGACAGCAGAAATTTGTTAGAGAGATAGTGATTGTTGGTGGATTTTGTTAAAGCATATTCATATTTAGTTATATTATACACTTTTATTTGTTTAGGTACACACTTACATATACAGTACAAACACAATTTAACCCCTTAATGACCGAGGACGTGCAGGGTACGTCCTCTAAAAAAAGGCAGTTAACGCCTGAGGACGTACCCTGCACGTCCTCAGTCTGGAAAGCAGCTGGAAGCGATCCTGCTCGCTTCCAGCTGCTTTCCGGTTATTGCAGTGATGCCTCGACATCGAGGCATCCTGCAATAACACTTTCTGGCCATCCGATGCAGAGAGAGCCACTCTGTGGCCCTCTCTGCACCGGACATCGATGGCCGGTATCGTTGGTGGGTGGGAGCCGACTTGGGAGGCGGGTGGGCGGCCATCGGTGTGATCTGGAAGGTGGAGGGGGGCGGGATCGGGGGCGGAGCCTTCGGGGGCGCGCACGGGCGCGCGCACGTGCACGGTGGGTGGCGGGCGGGCGCGTGCACGGGGCGGGAGCAGGTGGGAACCGCTACACTACAGAAAAAAAGTAAGAGTAAAGTGTATTAAAAAATGAAAATAAACATTTAAAAAAAAAAGCATTTAAGCGATCTGGAAGGGGTGGGGGGTTGGTATTGGGGGGGGGGGGAAGCTACACTACAGAAAAAGGAAAATTTTTTAATAAAAACACATATTTTCACTAAAATGGGTACTGGCAGACAGCTGCCAGTACCCAAGATGGCGCACATTAAGTCAGAGGGGGAGGGTTAGAGAGCTGTTGGGTGGGGGATCAGTGAGGTTGGGGGCTAAGGGGGATCCTACACAGAAGCATATGTAAATATGCTAAAACAAAATGCACAAAAATGCACAAATTTTCCTTTTATTTTAGTACTGGCAGAGTTTCTGCCAGTACTTAAGATGGCGGGGACATTTGTGGGGTAGGGGAGGGAAGAGAGATGTTTGGGAGGGATCAGGGGGTCTGATGTTTCAGGTGGGAGGCTGATCTCTACACTAAAGCTAAAATTAACCCTGCAAGCTCCCTACAAGCTACCTAATTAACCCCTTCACTGCTAGCCATAATACACGTGTGATGCGCAGCGCCATTTAGCAGCATTCTAATTACCAAAAAGCAACGCCAAAGTCATATATGTCTGCTATTTCTGAACAAAGGGGATCCCAGAGAAGCATTTACAACCATTTGTGCCATAATTGCACAAGCTGTTTGTAAATGATTTCAGTGACAAACCTAAAATTGTGAAAAATGTAATGTTTTTTTTAATTTGATCGCATTTGGCGGTGAAATGGTGGCATGAAATATACCAAAATGGGCCTAGATCAATACTTGGGGTTGTCTACTACACTACACTAAAGCTAAAAATACCCCAAAAAGCTCCTTACATGCTCCCTAATTAACCCCTTCACTGCTGGGCATAATACACGTGTGGTGCGCAGTGGCATTTAGCGGCCTTCTAATTACCAAAAAGCAATGCCAAAGCCATATATGTCTGCTATTTCTGAACAAAGGGGATCCCAGAGAAGAATTTACAACCATTTATGCCATAATTGCACAAGCAGTTTGTAAATAATTTCAGTGAGAAACTGAAAGTTTGTGAAAAAATTTGTGAAAAAGTGAACAATTTTTTGTATTTGATCGCATTTGGCGGTGAAATGGTGGCATGAAATATACCAAAATGGGCCTAGATCAATACTTTGGGATGTCTTCTAAAAAAAAATATATATATGTCAATGGATATTCAGGGATTCCTGAAAGATATCAGTGTCCCAATGTAACTAGCGCTAATTTTGAAAAAAATATGTTTTGAAAATAGCAAA
Organism: Bombina bombina; assembly: GCF_027579735.1. Lineage (NCBI taxonomy): Eukaryota > Metazoa > Chordata > Amphibia > Anura > Bombinatoridae > Bombina > Bombina bombina. Next base: position 291,828,672 of record NC_069504.1, read on the forward strand.
GTGCTACTTGTATTTATGGCCCTATAAGTTACAAAAAAAGCAAAGAAGATGTAAACATTGGGTATTTCTAAACTCAGGACAAAATTTAGAAACTATTTAGCATGGGTGTTTTTTGGTGGTTGTAGATATGTAACAGATTTTGGGGTTCAAAGTTAGAAAAAGTGTGTTTTTTTCCATTTTTCCTCATATTTTATAATTTTTTTTATAGTAAATGATAAGATATGATGAAAATAATGGTATTTTTAGAAAGTCCATTTAATGGCGAGAAAAACGGTATATAATATGTGTGGGTACAGTAAATGAGTAAGAGGAAAATTTCAGCTAAACACAAACACTGCAGAAATGTAAAAATAGCCTTGGTCCCAAACGGACAGAAAATGGAAAAGTGCTCTGGTCACTAAGGGGTTAATTAAATATACACTTAGGCCTACACTACATACATCTGCACACACACATACTTTCACTTTCCCACACTTAAGCCTTCTCACCCTGACAGTATTAACCTTCCATTTCAATTAACCCTTTGCCTCCCCCAAACAGTACAACTTTCATTAACCCTTCCCTTGCGCTTTTATTTCATTTAATTTCATACCTTTTATTTTGGATTTTTTTTCCTCAGAATGAGTTTTTTTTTAACTTAATGCTTGACAGTGTTCTTGGCCCTTCTTTCTCCACCAACCCTTGACAGGTGATTCCCTTAACTCCTCACTTTTTTTTTTCCTTCTTTATTTTATAAACTTGTTTTGTGATAGGAGTTTTGTGGGTTTTTTTTTATTTTGTGTATCTATCCTTGTGTGTTAGTGCATTTCTTTGTCAATTGCGGTTTTATTTTTGGTGTTCTGTTTTTAGATAGAAGAGTTTTTTTTAAGGGTAGTTTAATTTTAGGGTTTAGATAATTGTCACAGTTGTTTTTTTTTATAAGACTGTTTTGTGTTTAGCTATGGATAGCGGGAGTGATAGCATTAGAGGGAGGAGTGGAGAGTTATAGGGAGGGCAAGGGAGTTAAAGTGCAGCTTTAGTGGCTAGCGGGGATATTATGGGCAGTCGGGTAGGGATACGGAGTGATAGGAAGAGGGAGGGATAGTTTAAGGGCTGGGGGTTGCCTCAAGCTAAGTAGTGAGATATGAAAATGGGGGGAGGGAGTAGAGAGTTAGAGTGTCCCACCCTAGGACAGCAAAGTCTAGAGTAGGGAGAGGGGATAGGAGGACTCAGGCCTTAGAGACAGATCAGGAAGAGAGGGCGGGAGGGCCAGACTCTGATAGGCAAACTCAGAAGCCCAGAGGGAGGAGTGTTATAGTGATGATCCAATCAGATGCGCTAGTCACAAAATTCAGCTGTGCAACTGCAGCAGATTTCACTTAGTACTAGCATTTTAATGTGGGTACTAAGGAGTGCTTCTACTATTATCAACTACATATATAAATATACATTGTGCAGTGTCATTTAGATTATTTTATTTTGCATTGGAAACATTTTTCTGATTTAAATAAGTGCATTTATTATGTGTTCATTTGCTTAAAAGTGAACTATTATGTATTATCTGACCTAAAATGTTAATTGTATTCTTTATTTCATGCAGCATCGCCAGAGCAGAGTGAAGATGAGGCGGAACCTCGGGCAGAAAAGTATTTTCCTTTCCTGGAGGAAGATGGCGATCCAGCATATTATATGCAGGATCAGCCACCCATCCCCCAGCTTGTACGCAATGTGTCCCCTCTGACTCCGGGAGAGAACTACACCCGGCTTACTCTCGCAGAAGTTTTTGCACAGGTCCTTTCCCCTCGGCCCCTGGATATCTCCCAACCCGTGAGAATTTTTAAATATATATATTGCTCTAACCCAACCACATTAACATTTTACTTTCAGTGGTGTGTGAGCAAAAAATATATTGTACTTGTAATCTGGCCCTAAATTGATATCAAGAGTATCCAAATTTGAAAGAGGGGCCCATACAGTCTTTCAAGGGTTGTAATAAAATATATTGAGGTCCCTTTGTGCCAGAGTTGAAATAAAAGCATTTTTTTCTGCTAAGGGATCCCTGTCACAACAGTGATCATGAAGCTAGTTAGAAACAATTTGCATAATTTTATTTAAAAAAAAAAAAAAAAGACTTTTGCACTATAAAATTAACTTTATTGAGGGTCAATAACAATTCTAATTTTCTTATTATGTGTCTCTAAATATACCCTACCAAGAAAAAAAACATCTTTTGATTTTTTTAAACTTTTTATATTTTTTTTATTTTTGGAGAGCTTGCTGCTTTTCAAAATCAGCATCAGGCAATTCTCATTTAAATAAGGCGATTTGATTTTCTGCAGCTGCTTAAAGGCACACTGAACCCAAATTTTTTTCTTTCGTGATTCAGATAGAGCATGCAATTTTAAGTAATTTCTAATTTACTCCTATTATCAATTTTTCTTAGTTATCTTGCTATCTTTATTTGAAAAAGAAGGCATCTAAGCTAAGGAGCCAGCCATTTTTTGGTTCAGATCCTTGAACAGCACTTGTTTATTGGTGCTGTCAAATCAGCAAGGACAACCCAGGTTGTTCACAAAAAATGGGCCGGCATCTAAACTTACATTCTTGCTTTTCAAATAAAGATAACAAGGGAATGAAGAAAATTTGATAAAAGGAGTAAATTAGAAAGTTGCTTAAAATTGCATGCTCTATCTGAATCACGAAAGACAAAATTTGGGTTCAGTGTCCCTTTAAAGAGCTGAGTTAGAGAGGATTTATTTAGCTTTCCTCATCAAGCTCCTTTGCAGCTACACTAACGCTGATCCTATGTGGCAACGTTACCAGCACTGCCTTTGAGGAACTTTCACTAGTCCACCAATGATCCTGGACTGTAGCGCAGAGGATTATCAAAAGCAGCTTCTGAGAGGCGATCCCCAAGCATGACAGGAATGGCTCATTATGTGAATAACGGCCCAGGCACATGATGAGAACGGCCCATTATGCACATTGTAGCAGTAAAGCTATTAATGGGTTTATCAACTTCCACTTAATTAAAATATGAATTGTTTTCAACTTCAAAAAAGACAAATTAAATTATAAATGAAAGACACTATTCTAAAGTTGTATTATTTTTTTAATAAGAATTACATTCCATCTATAAGCAGATTAGATGCTTTTAACAACCAGCTTCTTTTTCCAGTGGAAAGTGAAATAATAAACTCTTTACCCCACATTAGCATTTGATGTTAGAAAACTAATATTCCTATGCAGCTGACAATAGTTAATAGCAATGATATTTCATGTTTCTGATTTTCTTCTCATAGTTTTAAAAACTTGATGATGATCAAAAGTGGTGTGGATTAATTTGTTAATAAATAATTAATTTGTTAATTATAACCTTATCCTCAACTGATTTTGAGACAAGTAAATGTTTGGGTACTTTACAAGGTGTGTTTTAGTTGAAATTGAATTGTCTTAATAACATAAACTGAAATGATTAAATTTCATTTATATATAAATACAAATATAGGTTTGATCCTATGTGACTCACCACGGATAATGACACATAACACTTGAGAGCCTTAAGCAACAGACTTTCTATGGGAGACACTATGACATAACAGCATTTGCATGAAATGACTGTCACTATTATGTGTGGCAGCCCACAGCACTTCTGCTTATCCCTTTCTAATCGTAAGTCCAGAAAAGCAGTCATACAACGTTTTCCCCTGATGTATAACTGTTTTTAGATAGAGAAAACTAAAAAAACTGAGGATCAAAAAGAAATCGGTTAACCCCCCAACACAGTTTAAAACTAACAGCCACTCCTTTCCCACTTAAGGAAATAAAGCTAATTGTAATCTCCCCCATTACAAGTAACCCTAATCGTGCTTCTCCGATCCCACCTTTACACTCTACACCCCAACCTTCCCAGTCTAATAGCTAACCTATACATCCCATCACAGCATCCTTCCCCATAACAAAGTACTGCTGCTGCTCATCTTGGGTCTATCCTGACCTGCACTTTTCCACATCCCCTACCACTAAAATTTAACATCAACTGCAGGGCCCTAACTGGCAATCCGCTCCTATAAAACCATTCATCACTAACACTCCACTAATACCTAGCCTAACCTTATATATATATATATATATATATATATATATATATATATATATATATATATATATATTCTTAAGTCAGTGTTTTCTTCTTGTTCTAGTTTTTTAAAGTCCCCCCTCTATAGAATTTGTAGAAATAATGATTGGTAAACAGTGGAGGTTGAACAGAAAAAGGTTGAGCAGACTAAGGAACAGATTCTCAAAAACTTGCCAGCATGGAGAGAAATCATCAACTAATTTTATTGAGCATTATATTGTAAAGTAAGTGTCTCATGAGCACAACTATTAAAGTGATGGTAAATCCTAAATTTTTTTAAATTCTAGGCTTTACCAGTGCAACAAATAAAGGGGATTAAAAAAAATAAATAAATACTTTATGCTGAAAGTTCCTTTATTTGTATGCAATGTATGCCGCGCTGAGCGCCTCAGGTCACGCACAGTAGAATGCTATATTTCAGTGAGGTGATCTCAGTCAATAGCATGCTTGCTATCCGGCATAATGCCAGCTGGGCCGCATGGCTATTAGCTAAGAGGTGGAAACATGACCTCATTGAAAAAACATAATTTATGTAAGAACTTACCTGATAAATTCATTTCTTTCATATTAGCTAGTGACGTATGGGATATACATTCCTACCAGGAGGGGCAAAGTTTCCCAAACCTTAAAATGCCTATAAATACACCCCTCACCACACCCACAATTCAGTTTAACGAATAGCCAAGAAGTGGGGTGATAAGAAAGGAGCGAAAGCATCAAAAAAATAAGGAATTGGAATAATTCTGCTTTATACAAAAAATCATAACCACCACAAAAAGGGTGGGCCTCATGGACTCTTGCTAATATGAAAGAAATGAATTTATCAGGTAAGTTCTTACATAAATTATGTTTTCTTTCATGTAATTAGCAAGAGTCCATGAGCTAGTGACGTATGGGATAGCAGATACCCAAGATGTGGAACTTCCACGCAAGAGTCACTAGAGAGGGAGGGATAAAATAAAGACAGCCAATTCTGCTGAAAAAATAATCCACAACCCAAATCAAAAAGTTTTAATCTTATAATGAAAAAAACTGAAAATATAAGCAGAAGAATCAAACTGAAACGGCTGCCTGAAGTACTTTTCTAACAAAAACTGCTTCAGAAGAAGAGAAAACATCAAAATGGTAGAATTTAGTAAAAGTATGCAAAGAAGACCAAGTTGGTGCTTTGCAAATCTGATCAACAGAAGCTTCATTCCTAAAAGCCCAGGAAGTAGAAACTGAGCTAGTAGAATGAGCCGTAATCCTTTGAGGCGGGGATTTACCCAACTCCACATAAGCATGATAAATCAAAGACTTTAACCAAGACGCTAAAGAAATGGCAGAAGACTTCTGACCTTTCCTAGAACCAGAAAAGATAACAAATAGACTAGAAGTCTTCATGAAATCTTTAGTTGCTTCAACATAAAATTTCAAAGCTCTAACTACATCCAAAGAATGTAAAGATCTCTCCAGAGAATTCTTAGGATTAGGACACAATGAAGGGACAACAATTTCTCTACTAATGTTGTTAGAATTCACAACTTTAGGTAAAAATTTAAATGAAGTCCGCAACACCGCCTTATCCTGATGAAAATCAGAAAAGGAGATTCACAAGAAAGAGCAGATATTTCAGAAACTCTTCTAGCAGAAGAGATGGCCAAAAGGAACAAAACTTTCCAGGAAAGTAATTTAATATCCAGAGAATACATAGGTTCAAACGGAGGAGCCTGTAAAGCCCTCAGAACCAAATTGAGACTCCAAGGAGGAGAAATTGACTTAATGACAAGCTTGATTCGAACCAAAGCCTGTACAAAACAATGAATATCAGGATGATTAGCAATCTTTCTGTGAAAAAGAACCGAAAGAGCAGAGATTTGTCCTTTCAAGGAACTTGCAGACAAATCCTTATCCAATCATCTTGAAGAAATTGTAAAATTCTAGGAATTCTAAAAGAATGCCAAGAGAATTTATGTGAAGAACACCAAGAAATGTAAGTCTTCCAAACTCGGTAATAGATCTTCCTAGACACAGATTTACGAGCCTGTAACATAGTATTAATCACTGAATCAGAGAAACCTCTATGACTAAGAATTAAGCGTTCACTCTCCATACCTTCAAATTTAATGATTTGAGATCCTGATGGAAAAATGGGCCTTGAGATAGAAGGTTTGGCCTTAACGGAAGTGTCCAAGGTTGGCAACTTGCCATCCGAACGAGATCCGCATACCAAAACCTGTGCGGCCATGCTGGAGCCACCAGCAGTACAAACGAACGCTCCATTAGGATTTTGGAAATCACTCTTGGAAGAAGAACTAGAGGCGGAAAGATATAAGCAGGTCGATAATTCCAAGGAAGTGACAACGCGTCTACCGCTTCCGCCTGAAGATCCCTGGATCTGGACAGATACCTGGGAAGTTTCTTGTTTAGATGAGAGGCCATCAGATCTATTTCTGGAAGCCCCCAGATTTGTACAATCTGAAGAAATACCTCTGGGTGAAGAGACCATTCGCCCGGATGTAACGTCTGGTGACTGAGATAATCCGCTTCCCATTTCTCTATACCTGGGATGTGAACTGCAGAAATTAGACAGGAGCTGGATTCCGCCCATACAAGTATCCGAGATACTTCTTTCATAGCCTGAGGACTGTGAGTCCCCCCTTGATGATTGACATATGCCACATTTGTGACATTGTCTGTCTGAAAACAAATAAACGATTCTCTCTTCAGAAGAGGCCAGAACTGAAGAGCTCTGAAAATTGCACGGAGTTCCAAAATATTGATTGGTAATCTCGCCTCCTGAGATTCCCAAACCCCCTGCGCTGTCAGAGATCCCCATACAGCTCCCCAATCTAAAAGACTCGCATCTGTTGAGATCACAGTCCAGGTTGGACGAACAAAAGAGGCCCCTTAAACTAAACGATGGTGATCCAACCACCAAGTCAGAGAAGAACGAACATTGGGATTTAAGGATATTAATTGTTATATCTTTGTATAATCCCTGCACCATTGATTCAGCATACAAAGCTGGAGAGGTCTCATGTGAAAACGAGCAAAAGGGATTGCGTCTGATGCAGCAGTCATGAGACCTAAGATTTCCATGCATAAAGCTACCGAAGGGAAAGATTGAGACTGAAGGTTTCGACAAGCTGAAACTAATTTCAGACGTCTCTTTTCTGTAAGAGACAAAGTCATGGACACTGAATCTATTTGGAAACCTAAAAAGGTTACCCTTGTCTGAGGAATCAAGGAACTCTTTGGTAAATTGATCATCCAACCATGTCTTTGAAGAAACAACACAAGTTGATTCGTGTGAGATTCTGCAGAATGTAAAGACTGAGCAAGTACCAAGATATCATCCAAATAAGGAAATACCGCAATACCCTGCTCCCTGATTACTGAGAGAAGGGCACTGAGAACCTTCAAAAAGATCCTTGGGGCTGTAGCTAGACCAAAAAGAAAATCAACAAACTGGTAATGCTTGTCTAGAAAAGAGAATCTCAGGAACTGATAGTGATCCGGATGAATTGGAATATGAAGATATGCATCCTGTAAGTCTATTGTGGACATATAATGCCCTTGCTGAACAAAAGGCAGAATAGTCCTTATAGTCACCATTTTGAATGTTGGTATCCTTACATAACGATTCAATATTTTAGATCCAGAACCGGTCTGAAAGAATTCTCTTTCTTTGGAACAATGAACAGATTTGAATAAAACTCCAGGCCCCGTTCCAGAACTGGAACTGGCATAATTACCCCAGCTGACTCCAGATCTGAAACACATTTCAGAAACGCTTGAGCCTTCACTGGGTTTACTGGAATGTGTGAAAGAAAAAATCTTCTCACAGGCGGTCTTACCTTGAAACCTATTCTGTACCCTTGTGAAACAATGTTCTGAATCCAAAGACTTTGAATCGAATTGATCCAAACATCTTTGAAAAATCGTAACCTGCCCCCTACCAGCTGAGCTGGAATGAGGGCCGCAGACTGGAGAAGGTTTCCAAACGGAAACTGTTTCTTTAGAGGAAGGATCAGGCTTTTGTTCCTTATTCTGATGAAAGGAACGAAAACGATTAGCAGCCCTATATTTACCTCTAGATTTTTTATCCTGAGGTAAAAAGGCTCCCTTCCCCCAAGTAACAGTTGAAATTATTGAGTCTAACTGAGAACCAAACAATTTATTACCTTGGAAAGAAAGAGAAAGCAATGTTGACTTAGAAGTCATATATGCATTCCAAGACTTAAGCCATAAAGCTCTTCTAGCTAAAACAGCTAAAGACATGTACCTGACATCAATTCTAATGATATCGAAAATGGCATCACACATAAAGATATTAGCATGTTGAAGGAGTTTAATAATGCTATAAACATTATGGTCTGACACTTGTTGCGCTAAAGCCTCCAACCAGAAAGTTGAAGCTGCAGCAACATCAACCAAAGAAATAGCAGGTCTAAGAAGATTACCTGAACATAAATAAGCCTTCCTTAGAAAGGATTCAAGCTTCCTATCTAAAGGATCTTTAAACAAAGTACTATCTGCCGTAGGAATAGTAGTACGTTTAGCAAGAGTAGAAATAGCCCCATCAGCTTTGGGGATTTTCTCCCAAAACTCTAATCTGTCAGAAGGCAAAGGGTACAATTTCTTAAACCTTGGAGAAGGAGTAAAAGAAGTACCCAGACTATTCCATTCCCTAGAAATTACTTCTGAAATAGCATCAGGAACTGGAAAAACTTCTGGAATAACCACAGGAGGTTTAAAAACTGCATTTAAAGGCTTAGTAGTTTTAATATCAAGAGGACTAGACTCCTCCATATCTAAAGCAATCAACACTTCCTTAAGTAAAGAACAAATAAACTCCATCTTAAATAAATATGAAGAGTTATCAGTGTCAATATCTGAGGTAGAATCTTCTGAATCAGATAGATCCACATCAGAAATAGATAAGTTAGAATGATGGCGGTCATTTAAAAATTCATCTGAAATATGTGAAGTTTTAAAAGACCTCTTACTTTTAGCAGAAGGAGGAATAACAGACAGAGCCTTCCGAATAGATTTAGAAACAAATTCTTTAACATTAACAGGAACATCCTGAACATTAGATGTTGAAGGAACAACAACAGGTAATGGATTATTACTAATGGAAATACTATCTGCGTTTGAAAGCTTATCATGACAAGTATCACAAACAACAGCCGGAGGAACAGTTACCAAAAGTTTACAACAAATGAACTTAGCTTTGGTAGAACCGACATCAGGCAGCGTCTTTCCAGAAGTAGATTCTGATCCAGGGTCAGGTAGTGACATCTTGCAATATGTAAAAGAAAAAACAACATATAAAGCAAAATTATCAAATTCCTTAAATGGCAGTTTCAAGAATGGGAAAAAATGAAACAAGCTTCTAGAAAACCAGAAGCAACTGAATAGAGAGACTGAAATAGTGTGAAAAAAACTGGCGCCAGGAATGACGCCCATATTTTTGGCCCCAAGTATAACGCCCACACATTTTGGCGCCAAGAATGACGCCCATATTTTTTGGCACCAAAAAACGTCCGCAATACACATACGTCAAAAATGACGCAATTCCGAAAAAACTTCCGGCGTCATGACGAAATTTTTGCGCCAAAAAAGTCTTGCGCCAAAAATGACGCAATAAAAAGAAGCATTTTCTGCACCCGCGAGCCTAATAGCCCGCAATTTTTTGAAAAAAAGTCTATTGAAAATTTAAGGTAAGAAAAAAAATTTATATGCATTTTCCCCAAAAATGAAACTGACAGTCTGAATGAAGGAATACTGATTATCCTGAATCATGGCAAATATAAGTTTAAACACATATATTTAGAACTTTACATATAAAGTGCCCAACCATAGCTTTGAGTGTCATAAATAGAAATAAGACTTACTTACCCTAAGACACTCATCTACATAAAGTAGATAGCCAAACCAGTACTGAAACGAGAATCAGTAGAGGTAATAGTATATAAGAGTATATCGCCTAACTGAAAAGGGAGGTAGGAGAAGAAATCTCTATGACCGATAACAGAGAACCTATGAAATAGATCCCCTAGAGGAAGACCATTGTATTCAAATAGGCAATACTCTCTCACATCCCTCTGACATTCACTGCACTCTGAGAGGAAAACCGGGCTTCAGCCTGCTGTGAAGCACATATCAACGTAGAATCAAGCACAAACTTACTTCACCACCTCCATGGGAGGCAAAGTTTGTAAAACTGAATTGTGGGTGTGGTGAGGGGTGCATTTATAGGCATTTTAAGGTTTGGGAAACTTTGCCCCTCCTGGTAGGAATGTATATCCCATACGTCACTAGCTCATGGACTCTTGCTAATTACATGAAAGAAAATAGCGTTCTGTAGCAGGCTGCCTGAGGTGCTCAGCGTGGCATACGGTACTAGCAAATAAAGGAATTTTTAGCATTAAGTATTTTATTCTTTATGACTAAAAGTCCCCTTTATTTGTTGCACTGGTTAATTTTCTGAGTGCTAATTGCTGCAGGCTCGCGGTAGCAATAACCAGCCTCTTGTAATGGCTGGTTAATTATTGCGCACCAGCAAATGGGCAAATTTGCCTGTTTGCCGGAGCGAGACAATGTAGCACTCCACTTTTAATATAGCCCTATATGTTATCTTCATATAAGCTTTAAGGCTATACATATGTCATCTATCTGGGATATTGCATGTAACGTAATGGGTCTGTCTCAGAATAAAGGGCTTTATAAATGCTTACATACAAACCCAGCCATTTAGACAATTATGGATAGTTGATTTGTAATAAAATAAATAAATATTGGAAGAATATATGAGTTTTCTTACCCCTAAATCTTGCTGCCCTAGGCCCAGGCCTAGTTGGCATATGTTACAATACGCCCCTTAATAGCCTACACTGAATTACAAACTATATAGCAGCTCTCTCACTCACTCCCAGTATTGGGGTGACATTCTATATATTGTTTGTCTGTATGTCTCATTGTACAAAGATGCACTCTTTGTGTGTGTGATCACCGACTATGGGGCATTTTTATCAAAGTGCAAACGGACATGATACGATGTAGCATATCATGTCCGCTGCACATCGATAAATGCAGACAGCATACGCTGTTGGCATTTATCATTGCACAAGTAGTTCACCAGAACTGCTTTTGCAATGCCGCCCTCTGCAGATTTGCGCTAGCAGGTTGTGTCAATTAACCGTATTCGATCGGGTTGATTTCTGACCGCCGCCTCAGAGCAGTCAGACAAGTTATGGAGCAGCTGTCTTTAGACTGCTGCTTTATAACTTCTGTTTCCGGCGAACCTTCAAGGGGTATCAAGCTCCATTTGGAGCAGTGAACAAGTGTGCAAACGCACAAACATGTCTGCGTGAGGATCAGCTCATCAACCTGATTGTCGGAGTCACTGCTGGCTCTTTGTAGGACACCGCTTTTTTGTCCTTCTTTTAATCGTTTGGAATTAAAGTTGTTTTTACCTTTTACATCTTGCCTGGAGTGCTTTTCTTTCATCAAGAATCTTACAAGCTTGAGCGCAACTTCACATCTTGGATACGAGGAGGCCGTATTCCGCATTAGTTAAGACTATGAAAATTGTCTTGAAGAAGGCCTAAGAAAAGGCCGAAACGTCGACACTATACTTGTATTACTACAATAATAAAGGCTATCTCTTGTATGAAGTCCTGTGAGTGCCCTCCATCTCTACTAACAGTCTATGTATATCATTTGAGGATCGCACCCGGGCACTAGAAGCATTGATGTGGATGGAGTGCTAGGCCACCGGCTACTATATATATAGATGTAGATACGCAGGTACAGATGTATACATATATATATATAGGAATAAATATTTAAAAATACTTAGAACATTTTCCCTCATGTGAAGAACTTTGGAATGTAAAATATTTGCAGTGTCGATCAAGTCTATCGCTGCCATTTTTCCAACATATAAACTCATAAATAATCCTGAAAACACATATACACACCTATATACCGTATACACACCACCAGCAAAATGATTACGACTCAGTGAAGGCTCAGATGATAGCATTTTTTATCAATAAAGTATTGTTTAATTAATGTATGTAGTTTGTTTTTTTAGATATAATGCTATTGCACACTTAGGGCTAGACAACGAATGGCACGTTAACAGTTACTCATGAGTGAAAGGGGTTTATTGCGGCTGGTTGTGCACATTGGGTTTACCGCTTGTATAACAAGTTGAGAGTAAGGGGGCGATTTATGAAGCAGCGGATGCTGCTTCTGACCCACTCCGCTTCAGGTTCACCTGAAGCGGAAGTTAAGAAGCAGTGGTCATAAGACCGCTGCTACTTAACTCGTCCGCCACCTCTGAGGTGGCAGACAGCAATCAGCCCGATCGGATAAGATCAGGTTGATTGACATCCCCTGCTAGCGGCTGATTGACCGCAAATGTGCAGGGGGCGGCTTTAAACAAAAATTTCACTGTGCTATGATAAATGCTGACAGTGTATGCTTTTCAGCATTTATCGATGTGCAGTGGACATGATCTGCTACGACCCCTCTATGAGAATGCGAGTACACAATCATGATTTACACTTGAATGATTACCTTGGTGCCGATTTATTATGCCCCAAATGCTGCTATATGCAGAGCCTCGCACGCAGAAGATTGAAAGTTTGAATTCCTGTGTGGCAGTAAGGAGGCCTTCCAATCTTCCCTGTTACTGCGAGCGAACAGGCACCATCATACTCTGTGTTTGCTGCACTGAGAGGAGAGGGTTTTGCTGAGAGGAGAGAGTTTTGCCGGACAACTCTAAGGATCCGGTCTGCCCATTTTGCACTACATTACAGTGCTACACCAAGAGGCCTATTTATCAAAGCGTCAACTGAAAATACGCTGGAATTCCGCGTCGTAATTGTCGCGAGATTGATCCGCCGTAATTATCAAAGCGTCAAATGTTGAAATTTGTGATGTAACATACGATCCCGCGATCTTAATCCGACGCAGATCGATGCGAGTTGAAAACCTGTGGCATTTAAGCGGAATTGTGTTCAATCAAAGTTTTGCCCCAAACTTGTCGCACTAATAGATATAGAGGTAAAAATGAAATAAATGCACAACATAATATAGCTAACTTCCTTTTTATTTTTTTGAAAAATCTATGTGCACCATGTTTAAGCCATGTATTACAAGTCCCACTCTCCACTTCGCGCCATATTTGACGCAACACTTTTTGCACCAATTATGACGCAAACTCCTAAATAACCCACACACTAGTGAATTTTTCCACCACTTTTGATTGGAATATGCATAATCACATGATTTATGACATCAGCCAATCTGATTCAAATATACATTATAAACTATCACTAACGAATCAAATTTCTTGATACATCTGTCATTGATCACTCATCAGAACTTGTAAGTGCCATTTGTTACATTGTGAATTATACTTTGAAAGTATGTATATGGGAAATTAGTATTAAAGATAAACATTGATGCTGACATTAGGACACACAGTTTAATATTTTAGACAAGGATTTTAAAAATCAAATTGATGCTTGTTTCAATCAAATCTTAAGCTGATAGCTCAAAGGGATAGCCCACCTAACTTTAAACTGTCATGATTCAGATACAGCAGAAATTAAATTCACATCTTTACTGTCATGATATGTTCAGTGTATTTCTTCCTTCTCTTGAACTTCTTTTTCAGTAAGAAATGTCATCTTATATGCCAGGCCATTTTATAACACCCGTGAAGGGGTGTTTTTTTAAAATAGATTGCAATCAGGAGAGGGTAAGACAGGTGCAGAGAGAAACCTGGCCCAGCTCTTAAAGGGACAGGAAACCCCAAAATATCATTTCAAGATTTGGATAGAACATACAATTTTAAACAAATTTCCAATTTACTTATATTATCAAATTTGCTTCATTCCACTAGTGCAACTTAAATTTTCACTTTCCTATCCCTTTAAAATAGCCATAGATTGCAAATTAATACATATGATACTCTGATTACATTATATTCTAAATTATTCCTGCTCAGAATAATAATACATTTACAATATATACATATAGTGGTATAAATAAACACAGAGATATGACAGACAACATTGTTTAGAACAAAAAAAAGGAACTTTGGGACATGTAAATATGTTTGCAAAATATTTCTGACATACACACATGCACATATATATATGTGTATGTATGTGCGTGTGTGTATATAAACATACTAAAATATGTATGTCCAATCTTAAAAAGAATTCTAATAATTCACTCTCCACTTTGCACCAGATATCTCTCTACTTGCTATATTCACAATTAGTCCTGCTCAGAAAAAGAATACATTTACACTATATACAATAATGTGCTAAAGAGAAATGTGCTTGTTCGTGGACAGTATTGAAATGGTATAAATAAAGTTGGGAAAAGCCAGAATAGCCGCTACATCGATGACTGTTAGTTAACACCAGTCAGATGCTCTTCGCACCGTACTTCACGCACATGTTTTTGATGGCTTTTTTGAAAAATAAGGAGATCCTATTCAGATCCGCCGTGGCGATGTTTGGCGAGCGTATTGATGCACGCAAATGCAACATAGTTGACGCTTTGATAAATAGGCCTCCAAATGTGAGTGTATACTATTCAGCATATGATTGTATGGCATATCCTGCAGAATTACGCTATGTGGCTCCTTCTCCATTTTTTCTAGAATATATAGAAATATGTATTTATGAATAAATAGAACATATTCTTCTATGTGAAGAGCATTGGAATGTGAAATATTCATATTTTCATGTCAGGTTAGCGCACTTGAGAATTTATGATCATGTTTGTGCCCGAGTAGGATGTTTTTTCTCCACTTTTTTTTACTCTATTGATTTCTATGGAGGAATATGTTAACCTGATATTTGGCTTTTTATGCGCATCGGGATACTGTGAGAGCGAAAACTGTTTACTTTCAACTTGGGATACTGCCCTTGAGCAGGAGCGTTTAATACTGCTCCACTTGTAATCTGGCCCTTAATAGACTGCAATATAGTGTAAATATAACTTATGTGCAGTGGGAAACAAAACAAAAAGTTTGTCTTTATTGCTATATTCACTTTATTGTGAGTACACCCATGGGCAATATCACTTATATATCAAATTATTCAAAATTGTATCACCTCTCAATAATTGTTTATTTCTAAGTTGACAAGTAGAGTATTTCCTATTATAAACAATCAAAAACAAATATTTTAGAAAGATTATATTGAAAATACAGGCCCCAAAGTAGAAACTTAATGCAACAAAACTGAATACACCTGTGGTCACTGAAACAAAATTGAGTACACGCAAGGGTCAAGTTGGGCAGGAATGCATGGGAACGGAGTTCCTGCACTATTTTTGCATGAGGAACTAAGTTCCCTCTGGACAGAGGACAGAAACACTTCAATAAACACTGCTGTTGCTGGTGGGAGGAGCTGGAGCAAAGTCTGGTTAGAGGGATAATGAGATCCTCTAGTAATGGGCAGTAACACTTCCTACAATACACTAAATGTAAGACTGTCAATGATCCTGCTGTGTTATCACCTCTGTTATGAAAATTATCTTTATTTTCTTTTATTACACATGGTTCTTACATTTCTGTGTGGCTTGCTCTGGGGTTATTTAGCTCCCCTCAGCAGAAATAGGACTGTTGCACCTTAAGTGGGTGAGACTCTGTGACAGAGGAGGATTTTCAGGCCCAAAGGCAACCATTCAACCCTTCATTGGATTTAATTTGTTTTTATTAACCAAAGTATATATATATATAGTCCCATAGAAGAGCACTCTCACATCCAGGTCAACCTGCCAGGGTGCTAGTGTAAAATGCATAAACGTAACAAAAACTTGCACTCGCTGGTCTTTCCTTCAAAAACATTCATTTAATGTGTAACGTTTCGGAGACAGAGTATCCCCTTCCTCAGACAAAGTGAAATGGCAACAAATGCAGTTTAAATAACAAACAATGTGATAACCCCTCACCCTAATTAAGACAAAAACCACCAAAATGCAGTCATGGCAACCACCCTAACAAAGTAAATCCATCTCAATAATTAGAAAATAATCCTATAGTGAAAATAAATCATAGAATTATAAGTGGTTGTGAAATAAGTGAGCAACACTATATTATGTACATCTTAAAAACTGGACTGCAATCATCTAACATTATATTTTAGACATTTTATGCATCATATTATGGGCTCAGAGTGCTGATTGTTATGAACAAGGCCTCATGTTTATACGTATATTAGTGATTTACTGTTTAGGACCCAGTGCATACACATTACCTGATCACCCCAGTGGCCTTGTTCATAACAAGCACTCTGAGCCCATAATATGATGCATAAAATGCCTACAATATAATGTTGGATGATTGCAGTCCAGTTTTTAAGATGTACATAATATAGTGTTACTCACTTATTTCACAACCACTTATAATTATATGATTTATTTTCACTATAGGATTATTTTCTAATTATTGAGATGGATTTAGCACTAACAACAATACTGTTACTTTGTTAGGGTGGTTGCCATGCCTGCATTTTGGCGGTTTTTGTCTTAATTAGGGGGAGGGGTTATCACATTGTTTGTTATTTAAACTGCATTTGTTGCCATTTCACTTTGTCTGAGGAAGGGGATACTGTGTCTCCGAAGCGTTACACATTAAATGAATGTTTTTGAAGGAAAGACCAGCGAGTGCAAGTTTTTGTTACGTTTATATACATATATATATATATAAATATATATATATATATATATATATATATATGAAACAATAATAATTGTGAGGGAGGGTGGAAGTCTTGTTGAGTTCCCACACTTTTTTTTGTAGGACTTGACCCCTGAGTACACCTATAATTTCCAATTAGCTTAATTGCATGAGCATAGTTATCAGAAAAGTCTAATTTTTTCATGTAATCTAACCCTTTATAGGCAATAAAAAAAAAGTATATTTTCCTTAATTTGTGCATGATGGAGTTATCTCTGAATAAACTGCTATACAGTGCATGCAGGCACTTTCTTCCATTGTGACTGACATTGGCTGGGTGCTGCTCGGTGCCCTTCATGGAGTTCAGAGCAGGGTTTGCACTTTCCCAGCCATTAACCAGCTGCCTTAGCATTTCATTATCTTGAGAGGATTTTTAATACATCAAAGGCACGTCCACACAGTGTGACCAAGTGGAAGTAACTGATCCTGGTCATTGTTACATGCTGAGTATATCTATCCTGTCCTTGTGCAAACAGTATTGTACAGTCTGGCTTACTCCCAGTGAAGGCGTGTAATGGAAAAAAAAAGAAAATGTGTTCTCTTACTTTGTTTACTGTAAAAACATTTAATCATGATAAAAAGAAAAGGTCATAGAGCAAATGACTGTCATTATCTTACATGTTTATATGTCTATTGTTTTCTGTGAACAAGATTGCGGGGAGGTATACGGGAAAACAATAAGGATATATTTAGGATTCTAAACAAATTTGTAATAAAAAGCAGGAGACTGTTCATTTTACTTCTCTTTTCCAAAAGAAAGTAAAAGCTATAAAAGTCCTCTTATCTTAAAGAGCTTGTCTGCGGAAAAAAGGTCTTAATCTAATATTTAGGAACAAATTTACAGAATGTTATTCCAATCAGACTTGATAATGAAATCCTTTTAAAATTATTATTTCTGTTTTACTTTTTTTAGGGTTGGCTTAACATATCACAATAATTAGATAATGGGAACATATGTTTATATTATAAGTAGCAGCCTATGCAGGAAACAATAATAAAAAAAAACTAAATAGGAAAAATGGTAGTCAAAGGGATAAAAAAAATATTATTTGAAAATGCACAGCAGCAGGAGGGCCTAATGCTATATCAACAGCAGGTTGTGTGATAGTTAAACATTATCACTGTAGCAGAGGTGACTATACCCGCTGGTATATTGTAAATAAGCTAGTAATAGTGTTTGGGCTTCAGTGATTTTCAAATACCATATTTATGTCCATTTTTTAAAAAGAATGTTATGTTTAATAGATACAATTGTATTTATAGTAGACAGATAGATGGGTATGTAATATGCACAACAAAAATGATACAGCGCCCAAGTACAAAACAGAAACAAGTAACAGACAGGTAGTTTGGGGACAAAGTCCAAAAAAACTAAACACTCCACAATGCTCAGCCAGAATTTACCATGATGTTCAGACACTTTAAGCTGGCTGAGCTTAATAAGAAATGTAGTTCAAACTTCAAAAATCTCTGGAGGGCCAAGATTGAGCACCACAAGTTCTTGAAAGGGGTGACAGACCATAGTTATATCCCCCACTGAATTAACAAAACCAAAATGACATAAAAAAAAACAGAATTAACCAGTCGTCAGTATGCACTACTATTTAAATCACATAAATAACTTAATGCATACTTTATATGGAAATTATTATAACAATTCAGATAATGCTACAAATATGAAGTATACAAAATATGGGGGGGGGGGTTAGTAAATCCATTTATTTTTTTATCACTTCACCATATATATATATATAGATATATTTTTTCATGTAATTGGCAAGAGTCCATGAGCTAGTGACGTATGGGATATACAATCTTACCAGGAGGGGCAAAGTTTCCCAAACCTCAAACTGCCTATAAATACACCCCTCACCACACCCACAATTCAGTTTTACAAACTTTGCCTCCTATGGAGGTGGTGAAGTAAGTTTGTGCTAAGAATTCTACGTTGATATGCGCTTCTCAGCATTTTGAAGCCCGATTCCTCTCAGAGTACAGTGAATGTCAGAGGGATGTGAAGGGAGTATCACCTATTGAATGCAATGGTTTTCCTTACGGGAGATCTATTTCTTAGGTTCTCTGTTATCGGTCATATAGATTCATCTCCTACCTCCCTTTTCAGATCGACGATATACTCTCATAATCCATTACCTCCACTGATAACCATTTCAGTACTGGTTTGGCTATCTGCTATATGTGGATGGGTGTCTTTGGTAAGTATGTTTTCATTACTTAAGACACTCTCAGCTATGGTTTGGCACTTTATGTATTTTATAAATCTATGTATTGTACTTATATTTGCCATGATTCAGGTTTTCAGTATATTTCCGTTTGTAGACTGTCAGTTTCATATCTGGGAAATGTTTTTTTAGGAAAAATGTATTTCTTACCTGGGGTGTAGTCTTTTTCAATTGACTATCTTTTAAATTGACGGGCAGAATTAGGCTCACAAGGGCGCAAAATGCTAAAGTTTATTGCGTCATTCTTGGCATGAGATTTTTTTGGCGCGAAGTTACGTTCGTTGACGCAATTTCGTCATTTCCGGGGTCTTAGTTGACGCTGAGTCCTTCACAAGGCTGCGTCTTCTGTGACGTGAGTGTTTCATTTCCGGACATTTTTGGTGCCAAAAAATATTTTTCTGTTTGTGCCGTGCGTCATACTTGCCGCAAAATATTTTCATTATTTTTAACCCCATTCCTATATGCCTCTTCCTTTTTCTCTATGTCAGAGAGCTATGCTGTTTGCATTTTTCCCATTCCTGAAACTGTATATAAGGAAATTGATAATTTTACTTTATATGTTGTTTTTTCTCTTACATTTGCAAGATGTCTCAATCTGATCCTGTCTCAGAAATCACTGTTGGAACTCTGCTGCCGGATAACGGTTCTACCAAAGCTAAGTGCATTTGTTGCAAACTTGTGGAGGTTATATCTCCAGCTGTGGTTTGTAATAGTTGTCATGATAAACTTTTACATGCAGAAAATGTATCCATCAGTAGTAGTCCATTACCTGTTGTTGTTCCCTCAACATCTAATGCACAAGATATACCTGTAAATTTAATAGAATTTATTTCTGATTCTATACAGAAGGCTTTGTCTTCCATTCCGCCTTCTAATAAACGTAAAAGGTCTTTTAAAACTTCTCATAAAGTTGACGAAATTTCAAATGACCGACAACATACAGAATTATCCTTCTCTGATGAGGATCTATCTGGTTCAGAAGATCCTGCCTCAGATATTGACACTGACAAATCTTATTTGTTTAAAATTGAGTATATTCGTTCTTTGTTAAAAGAAGTGTTGATTACTTTGGATGTGGAGGAAACTAGTCCTCTTGATATTAAAACTAGTAAACGTTTAAATTCTGTTTATAAACCTCCTGTGGTTATTCCAGAGGTTTTTCCAGTTCCTGATGCTATTTCTGATATGATTTCTAAGGAATGGAATAGGCCTGGTACTTCTTTTATTCCGTTTTCAAGATTTAAAAAATTGAGGGCCGCACCTTCATGCGGACTTAGGGGCTGGCTTTGGTTTCTAAAATGGCTTGGATTTATTCCAATTTGAAGAAGGTTTCCAATTGGAAACAGATTCCTTGGAGGAAGGATTAGGTTTCTGTTCCTTAATTTGTCGACAGGAACGAAAACGGTTAGAAGCTTTAGATTTACCCTTAGGTCTTTTATCCTAAGGCAAAAAAACTCCCTCCCCCCAGTGACAGTTGAAATAATTGAATCCAACTGAGAACCAAATAACTTATTACCTTGGAAAGAAAGAGATAGCAATCTATACTTAGAAGTCATGTCGGGAATTCCGAGATTTAAGCCACACAGATCTTCTAGCTAAATTAGCTAAAGACATTGATTTAACATCAATTTTTAAGATATAAAAAATGGCATCACAAATAAAATGATTAGCATGTTGAAGCAGGTGAACAATGCTAGACAAATCAGAATCCAATTCTTGTTTTGCTAAATGTTCCAACCAAAAAGTTGATGCAGCTGCAACATCAGCCAAAGAAATTGCAGGCCTGAGAAGATGACCAGAATATAAATAGGCTTTCCTTAGATAAGATTCAAGTTTCCTATCTAAAGGATCTTTAAAAGAAGTACTATCTTCCATAGGAATAGTGGTACGTTTAGCAAGAGTAGAGATAGTCCCATCAACTTTGGGGATCTTTTCCCAAAACTCCAATGTAACTGCTGGCAAAGGATACAATTTTTTAAACCTTGAAGAAGGAATAAAAGATGTACCAGGACTATTTCATGCCTTAGAAATCATATCAGAAATAGCATCAGGAACTGGAAAAACTTCTGGAGTAACCACAGAAGGTTTATATAAACAGAATTTAAACGTTTACTAGTTTTAATATCAAGAGGACTAGTTTCCTCAATATCCAATGTAATCAACACTTCTTTTAATAAAGAACGAATGTACTCTATTTTAAATAAATAAGTAGATTTGTCAGTGTCAATATCTGAGGAAGGATCTTCTGAATCAGATAGATCCTTATCAGAGGAGGATAATTCAGTATATTGTCAGTCATTTGAAATTTCATCAACTTTATGAGGAGTTTTAAAAGACCTTTTACATTTATTAGAAGGCGGGATGGCAGACAGAGCCTTCTTAATAGAATCAGCAATAAAATCTTTTAAATTCACAGGTATATCTTGTACATTAGATGTTGCAGGAACAACAACGGGCAATTCACTATTACTGATGGACACATTCTCTGCATGTAAAAGCTTATCATGACAACTATTACAAACCACAGCTGGAGGTATAATCTCCACAAGTTTACAACAAATGCAATTAGCTTTGGTAGAATTGTTATCAGGCAGCAGGGTTCCAACAGTGATTTCTGAGACAGGATCAGATTGAGACATCTTGCAAATGTAAGAGAAAAAACAACATATAAAGCAAAATTATCAATTTCCTTATATGGCAGTTTCAGGAATGGGAAAAAAATGCAAACAGCATAGCCCCCTTCCACATTACATACCATTCGGACTAAGCTGCAAAATTTATCCCTAGTTGATGTTTGGAGGCTTCAAAACCTCACGACGAAGACATACACCTTCTATTCCCACCCTCAGAAATCCTCATCCAGAATAGACTACATTTTTTTAGATCAAAACCACCTCCACTTAGCAAAACACTTTTACATTTACCATACACCCTGGTCAGAGCACTCCACAACAATACTAGAAATTTCCTGGCCCACAGCCCCAGTAGCTCAATTGACAGAGAAGGTTGTTTGCTCTTTAAATGAGTACTTTCACCTTAATGGCAACAAAGACACTGCACCACATCTATTATGGGATGCGCATAAAGCATTTATTAGAGGTGACTTCCTTAAATATAAAATGAATAAACTTAAATCCAACAAGAGAGAATTTGAGTCCTTAACAAAAAATTTAAATAAACTAGAGGTTGATTTCTCGCACTCCCCCCAAAATATGTCAATACAAAGAGAGCTGACACTTAATGCCTACCTTAATAAAGAGGCACAGAAGCACACCTTTTTCTTAAAGAAACTTTATTTTACGGCAGGTAATAAAGTAGGTATGTTAGCACGAGCCTTACGTCAAGGAACACTTAACTCCTACATTCACAAAATCTCAACCCCAGAATCTGCTGAAATTCATGATAGTAAAGGGATAGCTAAAGTTTTCCATGACTACTTCCAGTCCTTATACAACCTTCCTCATATTGACAATCACCTAAACAGGATAAAGAGCGATATGTATATTAAAGATGCGGACCTCCCAAATATATCACAAGAAGATGCTGCACAGCTAGATGCCCCCATAGAAGTCTCTGAAATACTTTTGGCTATAGAATCCCTTCCTAACTGTAAAATTCCAGGACCAGACGGATTGTCTAACTCCTATAACAAGACTTTTAAACATATATTAGCGCCCCAACTAGCTATATTATTTAGGTCAGTAGATGAAACCAATTTTTTCTCAAAAGACATGCTTTCCGCCCACATCGCCCTAATCCATAAACAAGGTAAATCTCCACAACAGCCAGGAAACTATCACCTTATATCGTTGATTAACACAGACGCAAAAAACTTCGCTAACATTCTATCTACTAGAATTAATACGTTTTTACCACAAATCATCCACGTAGACCAGACGGGCTTTATTCTGGGTCGGGAGGCCAGAGACAACACAGAACATTGCATCTGATAGATCACGCGTCCTCGACAAATACTGAATTGGTCCTGGTCTCTACCGACACGGAAAAAGCATTTGATAGACTTAACTGGTCATATCTGAAATCGGCCCTGGTGGGATTTGGTTTCGGGACAGTAATTATCAATAGAATTTTTAGCCTATATAGCGATCCATCAGCTAAGATAAAGGTGAACACCACTCTATCAGACTCCTTTCAAATTAATAATGGGACCCGACAGGGATGCCCTCTTTCCCCATTACTCTTTGTGATAGCTATGGAACCTTTGGCAGCACACATCAGGGGCAACAAAGACATAAAGGGCATAGCAATAGGGCCCAATGAATATAAAATTAGTCTATATGCAGATGACGTTCTGTTAACCTTGACTGACCCCTTCATTTCAATCCCACATCTTCTACAGGAATTCCACAAATTCGGCAAGTTATCCCATTTCCACATCAATAATAAAAAATCTAATATCCTAAACATTAATATGTCTGCGAAACAGTTTACCGCACTCTCTGCGATATACCAATTGTGCAGAGACCATATACAATATTTGGGCATTCAACTAATTCCTAAGATTGACTCGCTTTTCAGCGCTAACTACATTCCACTACTTAAACAAATTCAATTAGATTGTCAAAAATGGCAGTCAAAACCCTTTTCATGGTGGGGTAGAATACAAGTGGTCAAAATGTCTTATTTTACCCCACATTCTCTATACGATGCAAACAGTCCCTATTAACCTTCCACAAACATTTATATCACAACTCCAATCAATTCTCTGTAAATTTATATGGAGCGGTAGTAAACCCAGAGTAGCAAGACAAACCCTTTATCGTAGAAAACAACAAGGGGGTTTGGGGGTTCCCTGTATAGTAAGATATTACCAAGCAAGCACACTGAAGCGTGTCTTAGACTGGCACTTAGAGCACTATGACAAAGCGTGGTTATCTCTAGACTCCTTTACACTTAGGACTCCGCAAATTAGTCCTTTATGTTGGTTACCAGGATCTTGCAGACCGAGCGTTGCTAAGCTTACCGCCCTGTTTCAATCTTGGGACTATTTACTAAAACGCATACCAGAGATTTCATCTCCCTTCTCACCTATGACACCAATATTTCAGAATACAGAATTATTGAGGAGCATGCATACATCCACGGGGAATACCCAGTTTACAGATTTAGGTTTCTCATCTCCCATATGTGGATTTCTCCGTCTGGGGGATTTGAGGACTGCACATGAACTATCAGATATTCTAAATGGCACCTTCACTCATTGGCTTAAATACTCACAGTTAAAACATCTCCTAGCTACCTCTCCACACAAACAATCTCATATATGCCACGCTTTGAATCATTGTGTAGATGTGGGAAAGCTTTGAAGGGTACACTAGCATTATCTAGAAGAATTATAGACACTTGCCTACACAAACATCTGCCCAAATCCACACAGAACTGGTCCAAAGAACTCGGCCTACAAATCCCAGTGGAACAATGGGATCGGTTATACTTATATACCCATAAATCATCTACATCTACTCAAATTCTGGAGATGAACTATAAAATAATCTCTAGATGGTACCTCACACCAGTGCGGCTAAAGTAAATATATCCTGAGTCATCCCCTATGTGCTGGAGGGGCTGTGGCGCAATTGGCAATATGGCACATATATGGTGGTCTTGTCCTAGATTGCAGCCTTTCTGGAACGCCTTGCAGCAGATACTTTTTCCCTTATTTGTCGCCTCATTTAAACTCACACCCCTGATGGTGCTATTTAATGACAGACCTAAACATACTTGCAAGCTGAGGTCACATCTCCTCCAGATCTGCTTAAATGGAGCAAAATCTCTAATTGCTAGAAATTGGAAAACTAATATTATACCCACAGTCGAAACATGGAAAATAAGAACTCAGGAGCTCATACAATTAGAGGAATATTATTACTTCAGAAACAATAAGCTGAATCTCTATTGTGACGTCAAATTCTATTGGGAAACCATAAACCCCTAATTTTTCTTCCCTCCCTTCCCCCTACCTCCCCACCACCCCTCCCTTCTTTCCCGCTCTCTATACCCTTTACTGGCAAAACAAAGCAACACAAAACAGTACTATCACTTGGATAAAGATGGCTCTACTATATCCTTTTCTCTTCTAAACTTCTTCTTTTTATTCTTTGTTATCTTTTTGTTTACTCGTTTTCTTTATTGTTATTGTATTTTATGTTATTAAGTACTTATGTTATACGCACCTGGAACATTTATGTCTGGAAGTCATCTGTAACTGGCATGATCTTGATGTTTTGATGCATATTATTGTCACTGAAAATGTTTAATAAAAATAATACTTAAAAAAAAAAAATATATATATATATATATAAATAGATTAACAGGTAAAGGAACCGATCAGCAGTTAGTTTCAAATCAATAATATCCTGTCTTTTTTGTTAATGGTATCAGACGAATCTTATTAAAAGAGCAGATTTTGGTAGCTTAAATATGAAACCATGAATGTGTTTGAAATAAAATAAAATTGTCGAAAGGTAAAATCTGGCATTAATGATATTGATAGCTTGAAGAGAAATGCAGTGCTTTAGAGGTTGTTGCTATTTGAATGGGCTCTGAAGAAAAGATTCAGGGCCCAATCCTATAAAACTCTCTGGGCTTGTGAGATTCTATAAGAAATCTCTCCAGTGCTATGAAAGTCCTGTCCTAATTCTCTAATTCTTACCTTGAGAACATTCTGTCTCACAAATGGGCGTTCCCTGCTTTTATATATGTGCAGGAGAATTGTATTTTATGAAAAAATTTGAGGGGAGACATAAGTAATGAGCAATGGTTTGGAAGGACAACATGTGAAAAGTTTGTGCTTTTTGGATTTAATGTTTTAAAGAACCTACTAAAATTGTGACTATCTAGATATAGTCTAAATTTAGAAGAGAGTTTTGAGAATTATCCCTCACTATATACCACTATTTAGTTACCCAATAGCTGTTTAGCGCCATCTACCCTTATTGTTATTTGTATACCATATTTGAACTATCTAGGAAGGAGGTAGTATATTAAGATTGGCTAGTTGGGAGAGCCAAGCGCATCACTTCACACTAAATCTATAAAACTTAAAGAACCTACTGCAAAAAATTGTTTGGGTGGACAGTCGGGACAGAAAAATACTAGAACATAGAGAACTACACCTTGAGGTGTATCAGGTTTGAGTCATAATCTATGAAACTCTTACGAATAATGTTAAGTTTAAGCGAGTGTTTAGTGAGTGAATTGCTTAAGGGAAAGGTTGTGGTTGGGGACCAAGCTTAAAGAAATTGAGCATTAGGTTAATGACCCCAACAAATATGGTACCAAGGGACAAGATGATTTTTAAGTTGAATAGTTTGAAAGCATGTGCATTGCAGAATATCTAGATTCCATTAATAGGGAAAGGACCTATCATAACAGTAGACCTAACTAAATTAATAGATTGGTAAGCTAGGTCTGATTTGGAAAGGGGGGAAATGTAATTGACAATGTATACTGTAGGTGTTGAAAAGGGATCAAAGTCGCTGTACAAGCACAATCTTACCCAGTCATAATGGTAGCACATTCCCATGCCTGGATAGCTCCTGATAAAAGCCTTAGGGAGAAAGGTAGGTTGGTGGGTACTTCCATAGAAAAAGCAAAGATACTCCAGCTAGTGCAAAGTCCACAACCTTTATTGTGCAAAGTGGGATACAAAACAGCTACTGGTGGGTACTTCCATCAGAGTCCATAAGAACTGTCAGGAAGAGAAGTTGGAGAATGAGATGGGACACTGGACTCCAGAAAAGAAAGGTAGTATGGCTGGGAGTCCCAGAACAAAGTGATAATCATTAATGAGATGGGAATCCAATGTACAAGACAGAACACTATACATAAGCAGAGGGGTGCCACATAGCATCCAAAACATAAATACCAAAACTGGTAACTCACAATTTTTGATGGCACTAACAGATTAGTGCAATGTTAGCAAACTGGCAATGTCAGTCTCCAGTTCCACCCGCCGCCTTCTTGAACTGGTGAGTGCACAACCAGGAACACGAACAGGTTAAAATCAATATAGTTTAGTACATGAAATGGGTTTCTCAGCCCACACTGGCTGTTTCTTCATTGTTTAATTGCTATGGTAACATAATTTGTATAATGACTTACTTGACAACAGACTTTAAAACAATCCTTAAAAAGCGATCTGCATAAAATTAAACTGTAAATATCATAGATCTTTGATTATTTTGCTTAAATTAAATATTTATAATAATGCTGTTATCTTTAATATACAATACAAATATAATTTCATAATAAAGCTATTTATGATGTAAATAATCATCTGCACTTAAATCTTAGAAAGGCATGACTCATGTCTCATGTTATGAATCACCGAATAGTCTCCAAACATATATGCAAATACAGCATAGATTTAGCGCCCTCTGTAAGCGGAGATTTACCCACTTACTGATCAATATGTCATTCTTCACATGATATTAAAATGCAGATGGGATACCACAAATGCTGCAATCCTTAAAGAAAAAGATATTCTAGATATAGCTATCCCCGCTTTCAAAATATTAAAGATGAAAATGAGAAGTAAAAAGGTGTATTGAATGAAAAGAGGCTAAAAAAAAATATAACAGAAATTAGTAAATGTGTACTAGATGCAAATAAATGAAGAGTGGAATTGAAATATGTAATAATATGGACACTGTGTAGATAAAGGGGCCTATCTATCAAGCTCTGTACGGAGCTTGAGGGCCCGTGTTTCTGGCGAGCCTGCAGGCTCGCCAGAAACGCCAGTTATGAAGCAGCGGTCTAAAGACCGCTTCTCCATAACCCTGTCCGCCTGCTCTGATGAGGCAGGCAGGAATCGCGTACGATCAGGTTGATTGACACCCCCTGCTGGCGGCCGATTGGCTGCGAGTCTGTAGGGGGCGGCATTGTACCAGCAGCTCACAAGAGCTGCTGGTGCAATGCTGAATACAGAGAGCGTATTGCTCTCCACATTCAGCGATGTCTGTCGGACCTGATCTGCACTGTTGGATCAGGTCCGACAGACATATGATAAATAGGCCTCATTATGTAAATGTGATGATTATAAAAGAGTGAATTTTTTTTTAATTATTTTATATTTAAACATTTTATTTTTTTATTTAATATTTATTAGTTTTTTTGTACAGTTCTTTATTCTTTTTGTTTTCATATTTTCATATTTTTTCAAATCACCTTCCAGGCACATAGGGTCCAATTATCTAAAGCTCTCTGGTCTGGTGAGATTCTATAAGAATGCTCACCAGTCCTTCTATTTCCTTGGTGGAATTATATAAAGCCACTTTTCACCCTGAAAACTGTGTGTCACTAAGAGGCAAATACTGTATTTTCATATGGGAAGGAGATGCACAAATTACAAAACTAAATAATTAAAAATGTAATTTAAAAATCACACAAAATTAAAAATTTCACCATTCACACAAAAATACCCAGGAAAAAATTGCTATGGTTAAGGTGCATCAAAAAATAGTAACACAATTGTGCACCAAAAATCGTATTTTATCAAAAAATGTCAAATTTGTATGCAAATTACACAAGAATAAATTGTATCAAGTATGCACAGCAACATTCACAATTTAATTACACTGGATGTGCAACAAACACATACAAATGTATACTTATAAGTACAAAATACAAAGGGTAATAGTGTTCTCATAAAATTGGCTGAACATGGGTGTTCCATTGGTGTGTAGGAAACTTTCTCTCAAATCTCTAAACAATTATGCCCTACAGTTCTCACTGTTTATTTCTCGCAAATGAAAAGTGGCACGGTTGTGACAAAATACTCAAAATACTTAATATTCTAACAGAAAAACATATGCAAACAAAATATGTTATATGCATAAAGAAGCGTAAAGTGATTTATATTGGCTGCAGGATTTCATTTTTAAAGTGCGCCCCCTGCTCCCTTTCCCCTACACAACAAAATTTCCCCTTTCAGCGAGCTCCATTAATTTCAATAGGAGACATCTCGCCACTCGCAAGGACTGTCCCTTTTTTAAGATAATTCCTCCAGGGCAGCCCATGTGAGGGTCAGTGTGAAAAACCATGTCCGATCTGGCGAGGTTGATATAATCGGCACCCCCTTGGACTCGCGCGGAAACGCAAGCTTGATGAATCGTCCCCATAGTCTCTTTTTATGACATTTCTTCTCTCATAGTAGTACTAATTAGTAGTGAGACTGTTTACATTAATTATAGAGGACAATTACATTTTATCTACACATCATTACACTATGTGACACCCTTTGCTTATGTACAGTTTATTACAGATCCTGATGTTTTGAAGTGGAGCTGCCTGTAGTGTCTCTTGAACTATCTAGTTGGTAGATTTAATTTTCAGCAATACAGTCTGCAGTGTATTAGTATTAGTATACTCAGTTGTGATACTATGTGGGACAAGTCTTTATTATATATATATATATATATATATATATATATATATATATATATATATATATATATATATATATATATATATATATATATATATATATAATTATTGTTTATTTCCTCATATATTTTATTTACAGTTTTATTTTTGAGCAGAAGAGCACCCTCCTGCAGCATTCTATTTGTTGATTTAATTATTTTTTCTAAGATAAAATACTGGGGATCATTGCAAATGGAAATAATGCACAGTGTTACACATTTTAGCAATTGCTTGATTAATACAGGAGCTCATTTATATCTGCCCTAATTGGCCACAGCAAACAACATAAGATAAACAATACTGGGCCAGATTACAAGTGGAGCGCAAAATTTCTCAAGGGCGATATTTGCGCTCCACTCAGTAATAGCAGTGCACACAAATGTTAGGTGCAATGCGAACACAACCTCACTTTCGCATTGCATGAAAGCATTGCGCTCAAGAGAGCGCGCTTCAATAGGCTCTAATGGGAGCCTCGTTCTCATGCCGTCAGACACAACATGAGAACCTAGCACAGCGAGGGGGTAAGTCGTGCCACTTGTAATCTAGCGATCCACTTGTAATCTAGGCCACTATAGGATAGGATTTTAAGTGGTATGTCCATGAACTGCAAATAATTATTCTGCTAACAAAATTGCAGTTTTAAATGGTTCCCTAAAATATGTATTTTATTTTTGTATGTAGATTTTTGCTTAATTGCTTATATATAAACAAATACAAAATTACTTTACTGTTCCTTCAGGCAACATTTTATATCCAACCACTATCCAGAGAGAAGATAAAGTTATTAAAACCTTACTAATCTTAAGATTTGCAATAACATGGTTATTTTCATTGTAAGTCATCTTTAGGATGCTTACACAAACAAGTTTACAGTATTTCTTAACAGAGAAATTATTGCCAGAGAATATATTTTAAAGTGTTATAACCAAAACTGTGCTACAATAAAATTTTCCATGGACATCAAAACAGTGTTATCTGTTCAAAAAGTCGCTAACGAAATGCTCTGACCTTATTTACTAAAAAGGACAATTTGTACCATGCACAGGCTGCTATGACAATAGTTATAAATATCTCAACGAGTGACCACAAAGAAATTACAGATTATGAAATATTAGTCCTGAGCCTTTCCAAATACATAGGAAAAAGGCCTTGAGTTACTCAAGTAACAACCGCATAAAAAAATATCAAAATATTGTGAATTACCAAGTATCAGAAAAAGTACTGACTCAAGAGGCACTTTGTTTTTATAGTCCTCTTATACATAAGATTTATTATTTATTTAGGTTTTGTTACTATTTTCTATTGTGGACGTCCCCCAGCAATAGTTTATTTGTATACAATATATTGCAGCAATTTCAGGGCTGCTTCACTGCACACCTTGTAGTAGGGGCTTCATGTGTACCTCCAAATTGCATATGTTTTTCTGGGCTGGGAGAAGGTAAATTATTTCATATCCATCATTCAACATTTTTGCCCTATTGATTATAAGCTGATTTATCTCTGCCCAGTATTAAGAGAAAGGTTATGGTTAAACGGAAAGTTGGTAAATCAATTAAGATACCTAAAATAATCATCTTATATTTCTAACTTACAAAACCTGCTTAATAAATATTTCTAGAACAATAACACATCCCAAGGTAGCTAGATTCGCATTATTCCTTTCTAAGTCTGTTAGTGGGTTGGGAGTTTCTTGTTTATGGAAATATCGATTAGCAACATTATTACAAAGAGTTATAGACTGGTGTCAGAATGGGATACATAAAGAATGGTTACAATTAAAGCACCAATTACTACAGGAGAAACAAATGGGAAGCGTTTCAAGATCAAAATGGCCTAAATTAATAATACTTACCCTATTATAAATGAGGTGTTTCAAGTGAGGGATACTACTCTTAAATCCCATAACCCCAGGTGGTAAATGATACCCCATAGATTAAAAAAAAAAAACATAACTACTGATAGCCGTTGGAGAAACTGTGGGGAAAGGGGCACCTTTATACATATGTGATGGTCATATTCAGTACTAGTACCTCCCCAAACTCTCAAAACCTCAGTACACTGGAAAAACAACTACACCCCCATCAATCTCAGAATGACAGTTACAGGTTTGTTCTACATTTGCATTGGAAAAACTTCACTACCAGTTAAAGGGACAGTATACACTCATTTTCATATAACTGCATGTAATAGACACTACTATACAGAATAAGATGCACAGATACTGATATAAAAATCCAGTATAAAACTGTTTAAAAATTACTTAGAAGCTCTCAGTTTAGCTCTGTTGAAAGGGTAGCTGGAAAGCCCACTGCAAGTGGGAAATAAGACCCTCCCCCCTTCTCCTTCTTTTGCATATGAAAAGACCTTTTACACAAACAGGAGCAAGCTGGAGAAGGTAGCTGACGGTATTCTCAGAAAACTTTGGGGCTTGGTTAGGAGTCTGAAAATCAGAGAAATGTTATTTAAAAATAAGCAGAACTATACATTTAAAAAAAAAAAAAAAAAAAAGCTTTATGGGCTATATAAATAGATCATCTTCAAAACATTTATGCAAAGAAAAAAAATAGTGTATAATGTCCCTTTAATAGACTAACTGGACCTTTGTTTTGAAATAGCTGAGTTATATCATATCCCTGATTTATCTTTTTTTTTATTTGAATTTAGATTGTCTAAAGATAATACCATTTTTGATTCTGTTATTTAATAGTTTATTATTGATTTTTCTCTGATGTCAAATTATTTTACTTCAGCTGCATATGGGACTCACTTATATAATTTATAAGCAAATAACGAACAATATTAATTTGACACTTAAAATAAGTGTCATCAGTGATGTCTTTTTCATATATACCAAGCTAATGCACTGATCTTTATATTCTTGTACTGTACTTGGAGAAATATGTTAATATAAAAAAGACACCTAAAATAATAGGAGAGGTAAATATATATATATATATTGTATATAATAGGCAAGAAACCATAATAGAAAGTATCTGGAATAATCTTTTATATAGAACAAAGTTAATCAACATGGTGGAGAACCTTCGTGGGATTTAATCCATGAAAATTAAAAAAAGTATATGTTAAGAAGAAATCATTCAATTATTTAATTCTGGTAAAATAGAAATAATTGGATAATCTCTAGCTTGGGGACTGGTTTTGTTATTCTACCTTTTGTGTTACTAGGATGCAACGGGTTAAATAATTTGCTTTGTGAGGGTTACTGACAGAAAGAGGTTTAAATGGCTGCTTTAGATATGCTATCGGCAGAATAGTGTAAGTCACAGCTATATGTGTTACTGGCAGAAGAGGAGTTGAACACTATGGGGTCAATTCTTTTTAAGTTAACAAAGTGATCACAATCTTTCCAAGTTAAAAACCAGCCAAACAGGATGACTGTAATTAATACTAAGAGAACCAACAGAACAATGTCGATTTCATAAAAGAAGTAAACTGAAAAGAATCTTAAAATGGTATGCTGTTTGAACATAAAAATGTAATTTTGACTTTCATATGCCTTCAACCCTTTTGCTGATAAGAGAGCCAATTTTGAGATTTTTTGCTTCCCACATTTAAACCCTATTGTAGGCTAGGTTACAAGTGGCACACTATTATTAGCATGATGAGCGCAAACGATATTGCAAGATCACTGTATTTTTTGCACTGCAATACACATTACAAGTGGTGCAGTGTTTAAATTTTTGTGAATTTGTTTACATGAACTCACAGTAATTTAAGCGCCCCATATTTTCTATATATTTTTTTTTACGGAACTTGAAACTTTGCGTAAATAGTTTAGGCTGAGAACAAAGTTGCACTAAACACACACACAAAAAAAGATTTTCCACCTACTTTGTCCACCTCTTACGTTATTAACCCCTAAACCACCACACCCCTATCGCAATAAACTCCCTGCTCTACTTAACCTCTATACGGCAACTACCTCCACCGCTATAAACTTCCTACTCTACTTAACTCCTAAACCGCTAGTGCCCCCATCGCTATAAACTCCCTGCTCTACTTAAAGGGACACCCAACCCAAATTTTTTCTTTCGTGAATTAGATGGAGCATGCAATTTTAAGCAACCCTATCGCAATAAACTCCCTGCTCTACTTAACCTCTATACGGCCACTACCCCCACCGCTATAAACTTCCTACTCTACTTAACTCCTAAACCGCTAGTGCCCCCATCGCTATAAACTCCCTGCTCTACTTAAAGGGACACCCAACCCAAATTTTTTCTTTCGTGAATTAGATGGAGCATGCAATTTTAAGCAACCTTGTAATTTACTCCTATTATCAAATTTTCCTCATTCTCTTGGTATCTTTATTTGAAATGCAAGAATGTAAGTTTAGATGCCTGCCCATTTTTGGTGAACAACCTGGGTTGTTCTTGCTGATTGGTGGATAAATTCATCCACCAATAAAAAAAGTGCTGTCCAGAGTTCTGAACTAATAAAAAAGCTTAGATGCCTTATTTTTCAAATAAAGATAGCAAGAGAATGAAGAATTGATAAATTAGAAAGTTGCTCAAAATTGCATGCTCTATCTGAATCACGATAGAAAAAAATTTGGGTTCAGTGTCCCTTTAACCCCTAAACTGCCACTTCTCCACCACAATAAAATCCCTACTCTACTTAATCCCTAAACCGCCACTACCCCACCGCAATAAAGTCTCTACTCTACTTAATCCCTAAACCGCCAGTACCCCCACCACCAACTATTCCCTAACTGCCACAACCCTTATTGCAAACTACCTCTACACTATTTAAGGCCCTAACAGCTAACCCTCCAAGACTTATAACCTAAGACCTACTAAGTTACAAAGAAATAAAAAAAGTTAAAAAGTAAAAGCCCTATCCCCTTAAAAATGCCTCCTCTAAAAAAAAAAAAAAACTATACTAAAACCTGCTCTAAAAATTGCCCTGAAAAGGACATCTGTTGGGCAGTGCCTTAGTTGAAGTAATCACAGTTGCCTTGCAACAAAAAAAAAACTATAATAAAACCAAAGTAACTCCCTATCCCCCAAAAAAATCTATCTTTAAAAAAAAACCTACTCTAAAAATTGCCCTGAAAAGGGCATTTGCCTGGCATTGCCCTGACGTAAACACAGCTCTTTTGCACTAAAATAAAAAAACTAAGTAATGACAGCTCTTTTGCACAAAATTTTAAAATATCTTTAAAAAATCCTAATCTAAAAAAAAATAATTTAAAAACCCTATCCTAAAAAAAAGGGCATATGTGATTTAACTCTTTTGCATTAATAAAAATAACCTATCCTAAAAAGAAACCTAAGCTTAAAAAAACATATTCTAAAAAATGCACTGAAAATCCATCTTCCATCCGATGCTTCTTCATGCTGTCACCGCAACACACCGACGATTGAATGCAAGGTTTCCCCTTATATAGGGTTTCTCAGCCAATAGAATGAAAGCTTTTTCTATTGGCTGATTTGAATTGGAATTCCAAAATCAGTCAATAGAAATGCAAGAGCACCCCTATATTACAGGGAACCCTGCATTCAATCATCAGTGTGCTGCGGTGACAGCATGAAGAAGCATTAGATGGAAGAAAAGAAGAGGACAGCTATAGAGCTCAGAGGACATACACCTTGGATGAAGACCGAACAGGAGCACCGCCATGGACTCGCCGCTGCCTCTCTAAGGAGCCGAATTCAAGTTGGTGAATACAAACTTTTGGGGTTCAGCCATAGGTTTTATTTATTTATTTATTTATTTATTTTGGGGGGGAGTTAGTTTTAGTATAGAGCTGTTATTGTTGTTTTTGTTTTAATGCAAAAAAATAGCTAAATTACTTATGCCCTTTTCAGGGCATTTTTTTAGGATACTTTTTTTTTTTAATGTAAAAGAGATAAACCATTTAGGCTTTTCAGGGCATTTTTTAGGAAAGGTTCTTTATAATTTAGGGTTTTTTTTAGGATAAGGATTTTAGATTAGGATTTTTTTAAAATAATTTTTGTTGTTTTTTTGTGCAAAAGAGCTGTGATTACTTCAGGGAACTGCCCGACAAATGCCCTTCTCATGGCAATTTTTAGAGTAGGTATTTTTAAAGATAGGTTGTTTTTTTTTTGGGAGGGGTTACTTTGGTTTTATTAAAACTATGTCACTGTCCGACAAATGATCTTTTCAGGGCAATTTGTAGAGTAGGTATTAGTTTTATTATAGATTTTTTAAGGGGACTTAAGTTTGAGTATAGGGCTTTTACTGGCAGTTTTTTTATATATTTTTTTTTTGTTATGGTAGTTTAATTGTCTTAGGTTAAGAGTCTTGGGGGATTAGCTGTTAAGGGGGTGAATAGGATAGGGGGTAGTTTGCAATGGGGGATTGTGGTGGTTAGGGCGTTAATAGGATAGGGAGTAGTTTGCGATAGAGGACTGAGGATTTTAGGAGGTTAATAGGCTGGGTGTAGTTTGCAATGGGGGTAAAGGAAGTTTAGGGGTTAATAGAGTAGGGGGGAGTTTGATATGAAGTAATTGCGGTTTAGGAGTTAAGCGGAGTGGTGGGGTAGTTTGCACTGGGGAATGTGGCTGTCTTGGGGTTAATAGTGTAGTGGGGTTAAAAGAGTAGGGGGATGTGGCAGCTTAGGGTTATTAGAGTAGTGGGGTTATTGCAAGTGGGTTAACATACAAGTGTAGGTGTTAGTTGTTTTTAACATCACTGCTCCATTAAATTCAATAGGGTGAATGTGATATTGCGAATGCAATAGCCTCTGGTTAACTTTTTGCGCGTCGGGTTTTGTGCAAGTGCAACATTTTTACTTTCAACTTGTAATACCAGCGCTACCCGTCACGCTCAAAAAATTGACTTCTAGCAATGTTAATGCTCAAGCAGAAGTGCTAAATAGAGCTTCACTCGTAATCTATCCCTTTAATTTATTGAGTGACCTGCACAAATTATATATTGTTTTTTATCAACAGGCCCAGCAGATTCACAATATACTATTATTATATTTATATTTCATGGCATGTGAGATAGCTGCATAAAAACTGTAAAAACAAACAAACAAAAAAAGTATATTATTGCTTACATTTTAGTAAATAATTTTGAAAATGGCCAAGTATCCACTGTTGTTACCGTGATCACTTTACTAAATTGTCATTAAGGGTAGCCATGTATTTAATTGGGGTTAAGAAGGGCTTTTGGGGGGTTAGTAGAGAGGCCCTATTGTGCAGTACGGAAATAAAAGCACTTTATTTCTTAAAAGGTGTTTACTGTTACCACAGTGATCACCTGACTATACAAACAAAATTCATATATGTTTTTAAGAAAGGGACTTGTCTATTATAAAATAAACTTTATTAGGGGTCTCTAGAAATACCAGATTTATTGCACATTTAATACCCATTTACAAGTAAATAACTGTGTATTTTTGTACTTTATTTTGAAAACATCTGCTGTTTTCAAAATAAAAAAGCTGGCAATTGTCTTTCAAATGAGGGGTCTTGGAGGTTTGTAGCTGCTAAGGGAACTGTGATCAAGGGGTTTGAAGATCCTCCCACTACCCAATACTCTTGCAGCTACCGGTGCATCAAGGATCAGCCTCTTTGTGATGTCACCATGTGTGTATGTGGTGACATCACTTGGCACTCCAATGAAGCCTGGGTGTGCCGCCCGCCCACTAGGCCACCAGCGATCTCTGGCTTATAATGCGAGGAATCGCCGAATACAGTTTGATCTGTGATCCCCCTGCATGATGAAAAGGGCTTCTCATATGTTCACAGAATTGTAATGGGCATCAAAGCGTTTAAATAACACCTTTATTTCTGCAATTGTTTGTTTCAATATCTTAACTCTATGTTTCTGCAATAGACACAGCCAGCTAGTCATTTTGTTAGCAAGTGAACTTACAGATCTTAATTTTTACAGTGAAATTAGAAGAGGCAAAACATTTTTTTAATTAAATTATATTAAGTATATTGCAAAGTTTTTTACTATGCATAATTAAACATTTTATAAGTCCCTTTCATTTATATAATAACGTACATTCTTTTAAATTCTGACTTTATAGAGAAACTTCTAACTTGAGCAGAAATACAGATTTAATTAAAGGGACAGTCTACACCAAAATTGTTATAGTTTAGAAAGATAGATAATGCCTTTACTACCCATTACCAAGCTTTGCACAACCAACATTATTATATTAATATACTTTAGAACATTAAAGCCTCTATATTTCTGCATGTTTCTAAGCCACTACAGACAGCCTCTGATGACATGTTTTTTTATTAGCTTTTCACAAGAGACTGCTAGATCATGTGGGAATTATAGATAACATTGTGTTCACACCCGAGGAGTTATTTAAGATTCAGCACAACACAGTACTAAATGCAAGTTAATAGATAATAAATAAAAAGTCATGTGATCAGCGGGCTGTCAGAAGATGCATAGATACAAGGTAATCACAGAGGTAAAACGCATATTAATATAACCGTATTGGTAATGCAAAACTGGGGACTGGTTAATAAAGGAATTATCTATCTTTTAAAACTATAAAAATTCTAATGTAGACTGTCCATTTAACATTGGTGATTGTTTATTATTCTGAAAAAATAAACCAAAGCCTTCGGAACAGTCAACCTCATTAAAATGAACAGACCTAAAATTCAGGCACATAGCTTTTTAATATACTAAATAATCCTCTGAGCATACAGTATTATTGTACAGGCCTCAAATAGTATAGTGTTCATAATACTTGTTTATAGTTATTATTACAAAAACTACCATCCAATTTATATTTCATAAATATATAGAGATATATTTATAAGACATATACCAAGAACAGCAGAACAAAAAAAACAATAAATGCAATGACACGTATTTATATTAGTACATGTAAATTAGCAGCCTCAACATCGCCGCCACCTACCTACATTTATTAACCCCTAATCTGCCGCCCCCAACATTGCTGCCACTATACTAAATGTATTAACCCCTAAACCTAAGTCTAACCCTAACCCTAACTTAAATATAATTTAAATAAGTCTAAATAAAATTCCTATCATTAACTAAATTATTCCTATTTAAAACTAAAAACTTACCTGTAAAATAAACCCTAAGATAGCTACAATATAACTAATAGTTAAATTGTATCTAGCTTAGGGTTTATTTTTATTTTACAGGCAAGTTTATATTTATTTTAACTAGGTAAAATAGTTATTAAATAGTTATTAACTATTTAATAACTACCTAGCTAAAATAAATACAAAAGTACCTGTAAAATAAAACCTAACCTAAGTTACACTAACACCTAACACTACACTATAATTAAATAAATTAACTAAATTAACAACAATTAAATCAATTAAATTAGCTAAAGTACAAAAACAAACAAACACTAAATTACAG